>NC_056739.1:1299585165-1299885165 GCF_019279795.1 Protopterus annectens
AGTAGTGTTTTTTATACCTTTTACTGTTGTGTTTATGAGCTGAAAAAATATTAAAGCTGCATCAACCCACCAAAGCATCCAGCTGCTTGTACACACACACACACACACACACACACACACACACACACACACACACACACACATACTTTCTACTTAATATGTAAGTGGAACATGATAGTAGTAATGAAAAGAACACAGAAAAAAGCAAGTCCAAATATATTCTAAAAACACAGAACTGAGATAATCCCTTTCTGATCACAGATTTTAAAGAGCTTTACCTCAAAAACTCAACTTATGGTTTTATGCTAACATCAGCACTTTGAGTTCAGTTTTAACTTGTTGGGCGCTATTGTTATAGTAATAATTATTAATTTAGATAACAAAAAATAGTGTGACTTTAAAGTATTTATGTTTTTTAGCAGTGTCATCGGTTAGTCTTAATGTGGTATTTTTGATTTTTAGCAGTGTCATTGGTTAGTCCTAACAAAGAGATAAAGAGATGTTGGTGCATTTTCAATGTTAACTCTATTCTGTTATTTTTTAATGACACCACATAAGATATTTGTCAAACCACCACCACCACTGACACCCTATAAAAATGTTGAAACTTTTCATTGTGAGTCCCATAACAAAATAAAAAGCATGATCCTTGGAAACTAGCAGCAAAGTGATATATCTCTTTACACCTCAAGAAGCATTTTTGCTTTGTGAAGGACTGCACCACCACCTCTGCTAAATAAATGTGCTATCTCTGACATCACTGTAGTGCTGAGATGAGGGAACTCTCTTAGATACAGCAATTTTGGTTAATATATATTTCTCTGTCATAACATTTAAATTTGCACTGCTCCAGGGATCATATTTATAGTTCTGAAACATACAATGGAAACACTTCTAATTTCTACATAATGTACAGCAGCAGATGACCCATTTACACTGTGTCTTATAATATCCTGCATCTTACATATAATATCTATAAAAACTGTACTTCAATAGGCTCTTGATCTTAATAGTTCAACAAGGTTTTTTGTGTGCAGTTTGTTTTGTTGCCCTATGTGATTCAACTTCTGCTGGTGTGTCATTTATCCTATTATACCATGAACCCCCATTAATATTCCAAAACGTGCACGCTGATTGGCCAGCGTGCACGTTGTAAATCGACTTATACTAATGGAAAAAGGTCCGGTCGCCCGGACTTTTTCCATTAGTATAAGTCTCTTTTAAAACACTGTTTGCTATGTTAAAAGAGTTTAACATAGCGACACAGGTTTAAAAAAAGCAACGGAAACCTCCGTTGCTTTTTTTAAAGCTGTCTCGCTATGTTAAACTCCTTTAACATAGCGACACAGTGTGTAAAAAGCAACGGAGATCTTGCTTTCTCCGTTGCTTTTTTTTTAAACCTGTCTTGCTATGTTAAATGGGTTTAACATAGCAAGACACTTTAAAATAAGCAACGGAGATCTCCGTTGCTTATTTTAAAGCTGTCTCGCTATGTTAAACCCATTTAACATAGCGAGACAGGTTTTTAAAAAACAAGCAACGGAGAAAGCAAGATCTCCATTGCTTTTTACTGTTTCGCCATGTTAAATGGGTTTAACATAGCGAGACAGTTTTAAAATAAGCAACGGACATTTAACATAGCGAAACAGTAAAAAGCAATGGAGATCTTGCTTTCTCCGTTGCTTTTGGCCACAGCTTTGATGTACTGCGTAGGCATGCGCAGTACATTAGAACTGCCGCGGATACCAGCCAGCTGTGGAAGGGCAGCAAAGAGGCATTATACAATGCCATTATTTAAGAAAAGTAATTATTTCTTTTCTTAAATAATGTCATAGTATAATAGCAATAACCCACTTCTGGTTGTGGGTAATGCAGGATTTACCCACGGTTGTCTTTGTTTGGTCCCTCGGGCTTCGCCCTCGGGACCAAACCACGCCAACCATGGGTAAATCCCGCATTACCCACACCCAGGCGTGGGTTATTGCTGTAATAGTTTACCTCCTGGCTCATGCCTCCAGAGATAGTAATTTATATTCCACTACTTTTGTCCCGTCTCACAGCCATTACTTTACAGTGCAGTTGTTTTCATCTCAGACCACAAACTAAGTCTTATCTCATAGCCATTATTTTGCCATGCAATTCTTTTCTTCTCAGACTACAAATTAACACCATATCATTTTGTTTGACTTGTTCTGATAACGTAATAATGATTTTTCACTGTTCATTTCACTGTTCCAGTCCTGTTAAATCTGGAGACATGTTTTATAATAATGCAGCCTTTGCTTGCTTTACTGGTGAAAGCTTTATTGTATCATGGTAGTGTCTTTTCTGTGTCCCTCTGCACTGCTGTGGTAGCTGTTATCATGCATTTTGATCCTAGTTCTGCTACAATGTCCTCAAAGCTCCAATAGTGTGAGTATTGATATCATATGGTTTGTCACTTTTTTGTGAAAGTTGGAGCTTGTACCGTGACCTCTTCCTGAATGTTTTATTTTTGTTTGGCTGTTGGTAGAGGTATTTGAAATGCAGACTTGTGCATTACTGCCTTCAGTGAAAGACTGGTAGCTTTATGAAAGTATTCCTTTAGATACTTAACCTTCTTGTGGCTTTTCAACCCAGCACTTTTCTTTGTAGTATTGTAACATGCAGGGATTTGAATCACAGGGCACTTTTCCAAAAGTGGCAGAAATCTCTAACTGCATAAGTAAAGGAGGGATGTTTACTTGCTTAAGGGTTTCCATTCTTAAATAGACTAAAGCGTGATAAGTTCTAAGAAAACTTTTTTGACACACCTTTATTAAATTATCACTTTCAACATAAGCACATGCGCATTAACAGAATAGAAAAAGCATATTAATATTTTTTTTTCCATTTATATACATTGTACATCACATGTTTTTATTTCCTTATAACAACTGTCATCAGTCCAGCATTAAATAAATAGCTCAGTTCTTGCCTTCCCTTTAACCTGACTCCTCCGGAACATTACCATTTATTTATATGTAATTTGCCCCTTCCCTTTTGTAAATATCCCTCTTCCAGTTCTTTTATCTTGTTTTCAATATTCAATACTTCAAATTCAGCTGGTTTAAACTTTCACTTCCATTTTCTAGTAATTGCTTTGTTTTGCAGCCAGCAAAATTAAACTTAATAAGACCTCACTATTTCTAGGCAATTTAGATCTTGTGTCCGAGCTCAAAATAATAATTTCCTTTATCACAGCCATTTGCTCCTCCAACACTGTTGGCAGAAATTACTACATTAGTCAGGCTTTTTCAGCTTTATGATAAGCCATTGCAGTCAATCAATTTTCATTAAAGCCATAATGCAGGCACACATACACACTCATATTTACACACTTGTGCACACAGACATAGACACACACACATAAACTAACATGTTAAACTTCACTATCATACCTTATACCCTTCTCTGTCATACTTTTCTGTTTTTCACCTTTTCCATCCATAATATTTATACACCTGCCTACCAGCTGGGCAACACCAACAGCTTTTTTTTTTTTTTTTTTGCACTGCTTAACCTGAAACATGCAACTCGCATTATTTACTGCACACGTTCATAGATCATCATTCCACAGAATATTTCACAGAGGTTAAAAGTTTAAACCGGGGTGTTCCAATTAAAACATAGCACATGTTTAATGCGTGTGTCCATTCCTGCATTATAACTTTAATGAAAATTGATTCACTGCAATGGCTCATCATAAAGCTGAAAAAACCCTGACTAATTTGGTATGTGGAAACCCACTAGCAGAGCATACAAATTGGCTGCTGACATGGAGCCCAGCATAAGCAAGATGTCTTACACCCTAGCAGACAGTGCCAAAACTATAAGCTATTTGTTTCAGTTTTGGATCTACAAGAAAATTGTTGAAGAAACTGTCATTCTTCTTTCAAAAAAAAAAAATCTGTGAAAGCGTGGCTACTTCTCTGAATCAGCATCACAATGACCCAAAGTGAGTAGCATTTGAAGGCATAACTGGGAGTACCTAAAGAAGACAATGCGTGATCTACATACCTGCCTTTTTGCCTGTAAGTAGAGCTGGGCAAATGATTGACTATATAACTCATTTTTCATCGATGTTATTCATTTATTAGTCTCTCATTTATTAGTCTCAGCATTCATAGTTCTTTTAAATTATTTTACTCATGTTTTATTGTATTGTATTGTCTTTTCTTTTTAGCATACTGTTAATTTCTCTATTCTGTTAAAAATTATTTAATGTTCCTATGTTTTTGGTATGTTTTATTGTTTCCCTATTACTCTTGCAGTTTCTGTAGTGCTTGATAAAGGCCCTGTAATAAAGCTGAAGTTATAACTTCTTTAACATCACAAGAACGTATCTTACTATTTGATTGGTTCTCTAGAGGAAGAGCGCTATGGAGTAACTTTTTTGTCAGAATACTGCCTACAGCATATAGTTACACCCCTAACTGAACATAATCAAAGAAAAACAAGAACCACAGCATGCTTGACTGGATTATCTCCAACAGACCTACCCAACTCTCTCAACCCAGAAGCCAGCATCCTCTCCCACTAAATAACTTCTGCCCAGGGATAACAACCTTTTCATCAAAATATTACAAAACCCAAGCACACCCCTCACATAGAATCACAGGATCAAAGGAGGCTACTAGGTTAATGATCCTAGGACCCTTACAAGCCTAGCCAAGTTTTATCCTTATTTCCACAATCAGCACCTATCACCCGCTGTCCAAGTGGGACAAAGGTGGAACCCCTGGGGTGAATTTACAGTTACCCATCCAACTGTCCAGGCTGCGTTTGAAGAGGGCCAATGAGGTGCTCTGATTGACATGAAGCAGGAGTCTGTTCCAAAGGTATTTTAAACCTCTGGGAGACAAATTTGTCCTTCCAGCAGGTTCTATTAATGTCACATACCAGGTTAAGGTCATTAGAGCGAGTAACCCGTGTACCATTTGACTTATGGATATGCAGCATTTGCAATAAAGCAGGATCAAAGATTGCCTTATATGCAAGGCAGAGATTACATCTGAGTAGTCTGTATGAAACAGAATAAAGTGACAGTGATTTCCGGCGATCCTCGTAGGACAGATGCTGAAGACCTTGAATTTTCCTTGTGAGGAACCTTTGTGGTCTCTCCTATTGCTGCAGGTGCTTGGAAAGGTACATACCAAAAGGGGAGTTGTACTTAATTATTGGCCTGATGAGGGAAGAGTACAGGGAGGTTATAACTTTTGTTTTTCTGGAGGCAATGCGCTTACTTATGAGATGAGCAATATAGAATTCTGTTCTTACCACTGTGGAGACATAGTAGTCAAAGGTGAGGTTGCTGTCAGTCTGAGTGCCCAGGTTTCTCAACATTGAGTGCATACTTAGGGTGTTGTTATTGATGTGGTAGTTAGCAGGAACATTGCTCTTATCAAAAGGGATGATAATACATTTTTTGCATTGAGTTTAAGGCCATGACTTTGGCACCAATCATTTGTTTGTGTAAGATTCTCTTGTAGGATGTTGACATCATTTGGGGAACCCATGACTGCTCCCAGTTTGCAGTCATCAGCAAACTTTGTCAACCATAGACCTTTAGTTTTAGCTTGCACTTAGGAAAAATAGATTCCAAACAGTAGAGGTCCCAGGACTGATTCTGTGGAGCACCACTGGTTACAGTCTGCTGTTGGAGGTGGATTCCCCTATTTTGACTATAAGGGTTCTATCAGTGAACCAGTTAGCTACCCATCTAATGATATATGGGTTAATACCTAGCTGGGTGAGATGGTCAATTATGTCTGAGTGGGGGATAGTGTTAAAAGCCTTAATTAAGTCTAGGCAGGCTGTATGCACAGATTTCCCCTCATCAAGGACCTTGGTGACTGTCTCAAAGAAGTCCACCAGATTTAACAGGCACAATCTCCCTTTGACAAATCCAAATTGAGTAGAGTCAAGTGTCTGAAGACATTTCTTAACTTTTACAAAAATAGCATACTCATACTTCAGGGGATTTTAACCTGTATGGACTGCTCAGGGGCATAATCCCCTAAATGCTCACTTAATAGAATTGTGACTCAACTCTGGAAAACTTCCTTGATGATCCAGAGCCACCTTAATACCACTTCTTCCCACCTACTTGTTGTAGTATATAACATGCCACTTCCACAAGGCACATTCAGCTGCTAAATCATTTTTCAAATAAATACACAGTCTTGCTCCAATACAAAATAAAATAAGTCACAGAAAATTAACATAAGTGTACTTGTGTTACAAATGATGCTGAGACACAATGCAACAAGTTAAAGGCAATATTTCTAATGAATCACCTGACAAACTCCTTAAAACATCAAGCAATTCTGGAGGAAAATAAACCACTCTTTGTACTTTTAGTTGAAACTAAACTAGTTAAGAAGCAGGTCAGATGCCTATATCATAATCATCCAACTGGAGAGAACATACTGTTCAGACCACTCGGTGGTGTCTCGACCTTTCATCATATGACTCTAGCAGCATTCTGTAATCTCAGTCAGTCTTTAATCATCACTTCAGTCCTCTCCATCAGAACCGCCATACTCAAAGATACCAACAAATTACATTGATGTATTCCTCATGTGAATGATCAGTGCAGATGGACTCTGTGTTAGGTTTCACTTTCTAAAATCCATTCATGTTCCTTTACAACATTTACATTTCCCCCACTCTAGAAGCTATTATTATTACCACCCCCAATACACCAATACTCTCACTACAATTCAATTTATGTCGTTTCTTGTTTCCCATGTTTGGTAAAATAATATAAAATTAGTATCTTCTCAGTTTATAAACTACCTCAAACTAAACTGGTCTATATTATATAGTCGAAGCTTTAGGTAAATCAAATACGTAAAGCTCATCACCTAAACAGCAAAAGCTGTAAACGTCAATTGTCCACTTCTGCGAATTCTTTCATAGGGAAAGAATTTGCTTGGCCGAAAAAAAAATAATTTCAAACCTTAATTGAGGGGGGGCTTCACCCCCAACACCCCCTCATGTGGAGGGGTGCACCCCCCACACCTCCCCTAACCAGATATACCAACTCCAAGATCACTCTACAGTGGAGAAAAGGACAGATTCCTGATAACGGTGAAGCAAATTCTTTCCCTATGAAAGAATTTGCGGAAGTGGCTTCGATGTTTACAGCTTTCACTGTTTGGGAGTTGAGCTTTAGGTATTCGATTACCTAAAGTTTCAATCACCTAATACTGACCCAACTAAACAGTCTCATCCTCGATTCTCATTATGGTTTCCGTAAAAAGGAACAGCACTAACACAGCTATTAGCTCTCTTCCTGGTATTATTTACAGAATACAAGAAAAACGATGACTTACAGAAGGAATTTTTCTTGATCTAAGCTAAGTCTCATAAGTGTTTCATCCTTCCTACTATAAAAACTCTGACTGCACAATTTAAACTCCTTGACTCTAAGGTGGTTTTCTAGCCGTGTTCTGAAAACACAGTCAGAATATTATTTAATTAAATTTTTTCTAGACCTGTTGCTCTAGCAAAAGATGCTTCTCAGGCATCTGTCCTTGGATCCTTCCTATACGGCATATTCTGAAATGCAAGATGCACAAAACAGAAGTAGAGCTACTTAGCAAATTTATAAAAGGATATGAAATGGGGCTGAAAGGTAAAAAACTGTACCATGCCTAATCCTCTTGTCAGTTTCAGCTCATGCCTCCACACCATCAAAACTCTTGTTACCTCAAGAATTTGCACAGCTTTCTGTCTTAATATGGCAGCTAAGAACTCATGATGAAGACAGACAAAACCAATGTCAAGATGTTTAGGATCATGTCTGGAACAGGCCTTGCTCCCTATAATTAGGTTGTCATTATTCCATCTGGTACCATACAAGAAAATGTCCATCGCTTCAGATACTTCTTTGATTATGTTTCCATTTTCCTAAAGCATTGATAAATGAAGAGTGAAATTCGGTACTGTTGTTAAAAGCTGTCTCAATACAAATACATTCACCCCATGAAATGTCCTCAAAGCTATTGAGAGAGGTATGCTTCTACCTGTGCTAAAATAAATGTATTTATCCTCACCTAGCTTGACACCAACATAGTCCAACTATAAATAAATGTAAGTAAAAGTTTGCAGGTCATTAGTCCACACCCCTCACAGGGAACATCACAGTTAAACAATCTCCAAAGCTAACATCCTTCCATGAATGTATAATTCATTTTTTTGCTCTATATATCCTCATCAGGAGCCCCATCCACCTCATTTAATGTCCCTCTGTAATGTACTCCCTGTCCTTTCATTTGCCCAGATGCATTGTTCACTCCACCCAAAATTACACTTTCGTATACAAGTATTCAGACCAAGAGGCAAAGCATTCTCAATCTTTTCCTGCATAACTGGGAAAAAACGTTCCCACCTCTGTTGTAAAGCATGCCAAATCTTGTTTCCTGCAAGTTAAAACTCAGGGTATACCTCTTATCTGCACCTATTCACAAGTATCACAGCCACATTACCATCCTTTCCATATCCTGTATGCTATTGTTTATGATGACTCTCTATATATGTTTATCAAGGGTATAGCCAGGCACACCCTCTGTACTCTACTGAGTATATTTTTCTGAACATCACATCATTATGGCTTTTTTATAGCTCATATTATGTCTACAACTGTCTAAATGAATGTGTCCAACAACAGATGTACTATTGCTAATCTAAAAACAGTATCTTTAATAGTTTTAGGGGTAACAGCTGAAAATGTTACTTACATTTATTAAGTGCTTGGGGGGCAGCATTTTGTCCTATTTTAAGTGAGTGGTGTCAGGAGGCAGCACTAAAAGCTTGTGAGTACAAAATGAAATTTGCTTGCTCCACCCATGACATGTATGTGTGTCTGTCCGTGTTCCACACCTTTACTATGTGTTATAATTGCTTCTTTGTAATACTTTTTAGTGAATGACCCCATCAGTACTGCTCTCCAATAAACAACAGAAATGTCATCCTTTAACTTCTGTTTAAATATCCACCTCTATGTCAACCCCCTCTTTTTATATCTTTTAACATGCAAAGTGCTCACTAGTAAGCTAACGAATCCTAACCAATTAGATTCAAAGGGTAACTTCCGTCTTAGCAATTAATTTCATACTTCAAGATAACAAATGTGTACTTAAATATTTTCTATGTGTTTTTCCCATTGTACTTACTGATTATCAAGCTTCTCCCTATCATCCATGCCCATTAGTTTCCCAGTCTTGGATATTTATTTATATGTTTATTTACTGATACTTGTTTACCAGGGAGAAAAGCTCCAACATATTACATGAAAGCAAAACAGTAAAATATAACAAACAGAAACATTTGCTGTTACAGATTCACAGGAGTGTACTTGGCTAATGACCCCAGGAGGTCTTTTTAAACCTACTCATGTATCCCAAGATGAGACTCAAGCCCTGTACCTTGTGCTTGTGACATAAACACCTTAGTCATTAAACCAGTCCCTAGCACCTGCATTAAGCCAACTCCCAACACCTTGACTGTCATTTTTACAAACACAATATATTAGAGTTTTAAAGGCTGTCATTTTTGCAAGTAAAATAGAATAAAATACTATACAGTATACTGTACTATACTGTACTATACTATACAGTATAGTACAGAGTAACTAAAGAAACCTTAAAATTATCTAAAGGGAGAACTGAGCTTAATTTGTTTAAATTAGAATATATAAAGAGAGAGATACTAAGGCAAAGGTGAGATAAGCAGGGAAAATACATGCATTCAAAAGCCATATCATAGCCAAATCATATCATGATCATAATAATAATCACAGAAAGAGATAGTAAGTTGATAAAGCAGGTCAGCGATGAGAGAGAGTGAAAGATTGGTTAGTAAAGAAAGGGATGTGTATACATAAAAAACATAAAGTATGTGCATGATGTCAAGAGAGAAAGAAATTTACAAATTACAAATGAGTATTTGAAGGATCTGCTCTTTGGTCGTATAGCAAGTAAGATGTTCAATATTGGAAAAAGAGATGGTACTAAGGTACTAAGGGTGATGTATAGGTCAGAAACATGAAATGATTGTAGCTTGTGGAAGTGAAGGGAGAAAATGTCTGCAAGATAGTGGGGTGAGAGCTAAAACTGTGGTTAGAAGATGGAAGTTGGGTGAAAGAGAAAAATGGATTATTGGGTGGGACTAATCTGATGTGCAGCATGAACAGAGCCAGGAATTAGTTAGGAATGTTTTGGTAGATGTTTTTAACATGTGGAGGTTGGATGATGACCCGATTGTTATTGAGAGGAAGTTCCACGTTTTTGCTACTGCGTTAAAAGTATAGAAGTGTCATGTAGATTATTTTATTTTTTGGTTTGTGTATGATAAGGAGTTATTATTTGATCTTAATGGACATTGTGGGGTATAATTTTGCAGAATTGTACTTAATAGATGGGAAGACTGAATTCAATTTTTTTGTGCTATCATTAATTGAGTATACTATATATAAGATGGTGATCTAGTTCTAACCAGTTTCATTCTTTAATTGTGGTACAGTGGTTACTTTGATAGATTTGCTTACCCAAAGCATAAAATTACAACTTTGCTCAAGTTTAATTTTGGAGAAGTTTGAAGGTTTGTAAGGATGGGTGCTGCACACAGAAAGGCTTGTAGTAGTTTAAGTGTTATCTAGGATAAGTTTAGTATTAGATGTGAGGATGTTTTTTGCTCTGTAAAGCATTCCTAACTTTTATGCTGTCATCTATGGTCACGCCAAGCAATTTAGTATGAGATACTATTTCAATGTCAACATCATTTGTGAGGTGATTTTGAAACTACTTTTCTAAAGGCTATGTGAATTGTGAAAAAGGAGCCAAGTTTTAATGGAGTTAATGGTTTCTTGTGCTACTTGTGAAGATGGGATGGGCTATCAGAGGAGCAACTGAGAGCAGAGTCATCTGTGTATTGTATGAAAGAGGCTTGTTTGGAAGAAGTATAGAGACTGCTGGTGAATATATTAAACAGCAAGGGATCAAGAAAAGAGCCTTGGGGATAGATCTGTGGTAACAGGTAGGAAAGTTGATTGGGTGCAGAGATATTTACCATACTGCTGTCTGTCTTCTAAACCAGGTGAGTGTAAAGTGTGAGAGGACAAGGGGGAAGCATTGTGTGTATGAGTTTGCTGTGTGCTACAGTGTCAAAGGCCTTAGACTGATCTAGCAATAAACAGCATACAGATTATCATTGTTCGTAGCTTTGTGATGCTATATAGGAAGGATAAGTAACAGTATGCACTGGGTGGAAGCCATGTTGTATAGCTGCCATGAGTTGCTGTTGAAAGAATTACTAAATACGTTGCTTGTAGATACTTTTTTTTTTCAATTTTTTTGAGGTGGGAGATAGGATGGTGATGATTCTAGCACTGACATTTTTGATTAGGTCCCCACTTTATTTAATGGGGTTATATGTGACTTTTTCCAGAGCAAAGGAACATAGGATTATTTTATTGACCTATTTACAAGGCTTGATACTGGGTATGCTATAGCATTGGCTGCTATCTTGAAAAGTTCAGGTGGGAGGTGGTCAGCAGATGGTAAGCATGGTTTGAGCATGGTAATTCCTCACTGAAGGTGAGCGTTGACTATGGTAGGTCATCATACATGTAACCTCATTTGTGGCTTGTGCTCTGTCTAGCACCCTGACCGTAACTGCACATTTTATAGAGCCCGGCAGGCCTAAACTTGATAAAAGCCCTCCAACACAGGTTCAGGCAACTAGGCAGCGAGATTTTTCCCTGTGAGACATTTGGTTGGGGACACATGGCTGAAGTCACATTCAGCTGCAGAGAAATATGGCTATTTGCAAATTCCCAGTGAACAAAGAGAAGAATTTGGTGCCATGCCCACAACTTCAATAATGCAAATACACAGGGAGAAAATAATGTCCATGGCCCCAAGACAATATGAGACAGCAATCAGAATGGCAGGCATCAGCAGCAGGCTAGTCAGTGGGCATGTCAGAGGCAGTAAAAGATGTAGAGTACAATTGGCAATGTCTTTATAATTGATGTGTATGGACCACTACCCCCTTCACAGTGTCTAGGGAACATTACTTAAAAATGCATACTGGAACATAAATCTGACTACAGTAGCATGCAGGATTTCCAACATGCTGTAGCACACTTCTACATGTTGTAGCTGTGTAAACATGTACACTGAACATGACACT
Organism: Protopterus annectens; assembly: GCF_019279795.1. Taxonomy (NCBI): domain Eukaryota; kingdom Metazoa; phylum Chordata; order Ceratodontiformes; family Protopteridae; genus Protopterus; species Protopterus annectens. Next base: position 1,299,597,385 of record NC_056739.1, read on the forward strand.
CATTACTTCTTCTGCCTCCATGAACTTGGTTATTAAAGCTGTGGGTATGGCAGTGTGTGCTTCTCTTTGCCCACAGGGAATTTGCAAACAGCCATACGTTTCTGCAGCTGAATGTCACTTCATCCAAGTGCCCCCAACTAAATGTACCACAGAGAAATGTCTCACTGCCTAGGCGCTTGAACCCCCTCCAGCACATTTATTCCCATTCAAAGGCCTGAGCAGCCTATTTTCCCCCTGTAGGTGAGAATCAAACAGTAAGAAGTAAACCAGTATACTAGACCCTAGAAATCACCATCTCTTTCCTTCTATTCTCCCATCATAAGTGACTGGCTGACTTCCAACGTCTGCCTGTGCAGGAAATGATGTGCATTGTCCAACCCCCATCATGACTAATAAAGCAGCACAGCCTACTCTGGCCTCTTCTGAGGGTGATCATCTACTCTATACATGGTGTCACCAATGTAGCTGGCAATGCTGCCTTCCTTCTCATCAAGATGGGTAAGCTGGCATTAGCCATCTAAGCCCATCCACCTCGACATGATCCCTGGATAATCAAAAAAGTCACCTGAGATGCAGTCAGGGCTTCATCTCTCTACACCACTGGTCTGATGGACAGTGAATTTAGTTTTAGGCCTAACCACTTTTTTTTTTAGTTCTCTTTTATATCACCTCAGGGATCAAAATGCCCAACATGATATGGGTACACACTGCCATTTACAAATGATAAAAGCTATCTTGGTGACTGAACAGTGATGCCAGAGACCCTGTCTTGCAGCTCTGTCTCTCCTCTTAGAGAAGGTGGTACTCAATGGCCCCAGACTGATCTCCTCACCAGGTCAGGCATGCCTCCCACCCTCTGCTAGCTACTCAAGTGCCTGACAGGTTATTCAATACAGAGCCACAGCTGTCTCATATAGCACCCTGTGCTGGTCCCTGAACTGGCACCCCAGCCTCTCAGCTCTTCAAGAGAAGAGCAAAAAGGAAAAAAAAAGGACTTCAGCTTTGTAGAAAGCTGATTGGTAATTCAACTGGCTTCCTACAAATCCACAATCCCCTCCAGTTTTCAAGTGATGAGCAAAAAAAAAAAGACTAAGGCTTTGTAGGAAGCCAGTTGATACTTTTTTACCCACTGGCTTTCTACAGCAGCAACCAAATCCATACTACCCCAGCTTATCATGTGAAGACAAAAAATGAAGAAGAGACTTTTACTCTAGGAAACTGACTGGCACTTCCATAAAAATCAGCAGACAAGTCCATGCTACCCTTCATCTCTTCATGTGAAGAAGAAAAAAAAGGTTTACAATTTATTGTACAAGACTTATTGGGCTTTTGTAAAAAAAGGAACTTGGAACTCTCAGTCACACTCCTAACAGTTTGTACTCGGGGCAGCTGCCCAATTTGCCTGTCCTTGCTACACTACTGATTCAATGTCACATCACCTTGGCTACAGTCAGAGCTTTATACTTCTATGCCAAAAGAGATGCAGGCTTGCATTTAAATACTTTGATTTGTGACCTTTTTGTGTAGGACATCCTATCTGCAGTATGTATAGATATGATATAGTCATTACTTAACTGCTACACTTTCCCGTTATCTATCCATGTGCTTTTACAGGACAATTAGTGCTATATTTTTAAGAACTGATTTCTCAGTAAGCACTGTGGTTGAAAATTCTAGTGTTATTTTCCATGTTTCCCATAATCTGTCTAGGCTACCACAGTAGTCCAAAATCACCATTGCATGTAGCCAGATCTTTGACTGAAAAGATCACAATGCCCATTCCACCTACCTGCTTAGACAAGCAAACATATACATTTATTTTTATCTTGCTTATTTGATTGTCTGTGTCTTTATCTTACAACACAAGATAACTTAACTTCTTCATAGTCTCATTTCAGCCATGACTCATGCAAGAAACAACACTTGACAAGTAATCAAAATCCTTTATCAGGTGTCTGTATACCACTCTACAATAATAGTGTAAAATGTGGAATGCATGAGACAGTAAAAACTTGTCTAATATGTATAACAATGTGAGGGGCAACATTTCTGAGCCTTTTACCACACCACGCATGTTTAGTATACATACATGACCACGATTTGAAAAGCCTGTTTCATGAGCATTGTATATCAAATATCAGGGTATTCACTATGAGCACAACTAACAGAAAAAGCTTTTTAAGACTTTATATATAAATCAGATTAGGTTTAGTCATTTGAAGATAGTATGCTATCTGATCCAAATATGAGAGACCACAGCAGAAAAGAATTTGCTAGCATGTGGATAAAGCCCATTTTTCTTAATAGTATGAGACTGTCAGAAGCCATTGTCCTGGATTGAAAGTCTGGCACACTGTGGGGCAAATTGCAGAGCACTAAGCAGGTCAAGTCATCTTAATTATGAATTGTTCACGTGAGCAGATCTGTACTACTAGGTGACCCATTCCCCAACTGTATGCATTACTTTGTAGGAAGGGGTCCTACAGGCCATATGCCAGCACAGCCTATCCCATTTATGGTGACAGACACACAAAGAGATACACACACATGCATACAAACACCCAGGAACTAAAGCATTCATTCATGCAGTAAGACACATATCTACATATAGCTATATACATAAAACTCACACACTCATACATACAAACACCAGCAGATACAGGTGTGTGGTTTAACAGCTAGTTGCCACTTGATATTATGACTAGTGTCAAATTAGATGTCAAAGCATGGTCCTTATTGCCTGACCCCCCCCCCCCCACTGCAAATCTAGGTGCCATTTCCCCATCAAACATAGCATGTTGCGTGTCATGAGGAAGCATTCCTGCTGGTCTAGCAATGCCTGAGCCTTCCTCATCCCTCCTTATTTTAGTATGCGAGACACGTTTCCAGAAATACAATGTCATACAGACACACACACACACACACACACACACACACACACACACACACACACACACACACACACACACACACACAAACACACACACTCACTCACTAACTCACTCACTCACTCACTCAAACATACAGCTACACATTTACACTCCCAAACACATTTAGTACTACCTACCTGGACTGGAAATATTTCTCTTACTATTAAATGATTGTCAAATAACTTGTAGCGATTCTTAGAGATAATATAGAAACATTGGTTAATTTGTTATAATTTAAACTGCAGATGTTTTTGTTTTATTTTTGAAGATTGTAAAATTCTTCTTCTTAAAAAGTTTTGTAATAATTTGAAGCTTTTCTTCCCAGGCTTCTGCTGAAAACAGGCTTCTAGCCAGTAGGAGTTTCCTAGTAATCAAATGCCAATAAATAAATAAATATGCACAGAGAGATGCCATCCCACTTCTCTTGCGCAGTTTCCATTACTGAAAGGCTTAGGTGGCACTGCTACCTAATGAGTAGACTTTACAGCTATTCTATAATATACTGATCTTTAGGGTAACTTGCATGGTACAGACTGTAGGACCTGCATGCCTGCGTAGCTCTGATATAGTACAGCACACTGAGCTACGTATTAGTCTTCATTAACATAAGCCCCACCCCAGCTGCTGCATTTGTATGACTAACTGCAGTACTTGTACTAGTTGTGTAGGGCTGCACTACTAGGCAAACTGGGAATATGAATTAGAGCAGGGTTGTCTAGTACGCAAGCTACCCAACAAGGTTTTGCATCCTATACAGCCTGCCTAGGTATTTCAGAAATTGTCTCCAAGGGACATTTTTTATCAAACGGTTCATACATTACCAAGAGTAAATTTAGGACAAAAATCTCCCAGTGCAACTTTATATGAGACACAGCTGCTTTTGGCTACTCATGAATGGAGGCAGTTCTCATATTTGTGACAAGTACGATCAATTGTCAACTTTAATTTAATAGTTATACCATGATATGCCATTCTGTTCATATATGTGGAGTCAAATAAAATAATCATATCAGTTCAAAGGTACATAATGTTATTACAGTAACTCAGGAAAAGGAATAAACTTTACAACAGCTGTTACAAATAACTACTAAAACTTACTGTGTACCAGATTCACTTAACAAGTAGCTATATGAAACCTAAGTAAAACACGTATATAACTTAGTTTTGACTAGCAATTCATCCTTCAGCTGTGCTTTTCTCTCTTCACTATAAACTCTCTGTTGTAAATTCTGTAGAGTTTGTTTGCAGCAACTCTCAACCTGAAGACATTAAAGACAGGAATAAAGGCCCATGAGAAGTCATACCATTAAAAAGGCAGTATAAAATATGTTTTTAGACTTAAAGGAAGTAGATTAAAATATAGTCAGTGGTGCAACAGCTATCCCACTCACCTTTGATGCAGGAGGCTCTGGGTTTTATTCCCATACCAGGTAGATAGATTGCTGACACTGCAAGGCAGCATAAGAGGGTTTTTGTACTCCTGAGAGTGTTCTTCAGATGAGATGTTAAACTGAGATCCCATCTACTTGAATAACTGGTAGCTCATGTGGGAGTAAAAGATCCCATGACACGTATTGAAAAAAGCAGGAGCTGTTTTATTATGTAAACACTTTTCCATCTTTTTCATTCTTTACACAGCCATTATATTTACACTTTATACATCACAATACAGCATTTTACATGTTTATCTTCCTAAATGTGTATATCTTTTCTTTTGTTATACAGCAATTCTTTACATCTTATTTTCCATAAACACCAAATAGCAATGAATACAGTTATATACCATTTTTCACTTTCTTTTTCAGCAATACACCAAACAAGTTTTCCATCACTATATGTAGTTCTTGTCTGTGTATTAGCTTGTGTACTTCTAGTGCATCTTTTTCTATATTTTTACCTTGTACTGCCTCCCCCGCCATTCTATCATCATACGTTCCCACCCTTTCTTGTATAAAAACATGTTCTTACTGTCATTTTCCTCATTCTGTCTGTCTTCATTAATTTGTGAACAATAAAACCAAAAATGCTCCTTACTTCCACATTTCCAATAGTTTAATTTTTTTTCTAGAATGTCTACACTTTCCTTACTGCCCAAACCTTCTTTTTGTAAAATCCTGGATTAAATATGATACATCCCCACAGAAAAACACATATCTCATTTGTTCTGAAGTGCAACAGTTTTCTTTTTAACTGTACACTTTGATACATATAGTCCTTCCAAAGAGGTGTGTTACTTTTCCCTTCATATTCAATAATACATTTTTTTGCTAATGCAAGTGTCTGAAAAGTTATTTCACAGAAAGGTTCAAGTTCTATATGTATGAATGCCCTAGTGTCAGACAAAGTGAATCACAAGGGCATAACAATGTTGTCTAAAATGCAGTACCTGTTTATTTGCTGCTCATACTTTTTTCTCACCCACACAACAGGCCATTTCCTAGACTTCAGTCTGTCTACTGTGCACCTGCACAGCCCTTTCTTTCTGCAGTCGTTCGCTTGAACTGGCTACTGCATTAAGTCTTTATATAGAAACAATGCTGTCAATTCTCTTCCTGTGCTCTTTTCTATCCTCCTAAAACCCAACACAGAGCATGCTCTTAAAAATTGTTACTCCACTCATCAAACATGCCGTTTCTGTAGCCACACCATCGTTTACAGCATCTTTCAGTCTTTCTGTCATCTCCTCACTGCCAAATATTCTGTCCATTACCACATTTCACTTTATGGCCTCCAATTCTTCTGGTTTTGCTTCTTTTCACTGATCATTTTATTGTACACCAGAGTCATCCAGACCCCCTGATGTCATCATATTCACCTCCAAAACATATTTTTTCCCTCTAAATTACAGTTTCTTTTTCCACCTTCTCCAGCTCATCTCCACTCACGGCCTCCATCTTAGATTCAGTATTCACCAGTAATGCTCCTCTCATGCCTCCTAGTTATCACCTCACAGAGAGTATGTGTTCTTTATTAAAAATCACATAATACAATAAATACATTTTATATACAAGACGCACAAATTATTTACAAATATTTACAAATGATTCATACATTTTCAACAGCAAATCATTTTGTTTAGATTTTTAACTGCCCCAACTCTTTCTTCCATTACCAAAATCATATTTTTCAAAATTTCTGACAATACCTATTTTCCATTATATTTTATCTTGTTCATTCTTTCATACCATATAATCCATACTGTACAAAACAATTTATCATCTAATTTATCCATATCTTTTTGTTTCATATTTTCATAATATCCATATTCTATTACATCCATATTTATACAATTAACATTCCTTACTCCTTTTAAACAGTCTTTGTCACATATTTCTTTTCATAATAGATTCACTTTATCACATTTCAAAAAGACATGTTCAGTAGTTTCTAATTCCCCACAATGTATACAGATGCTATATTTTATTGAATTATATGGAAGGTTCACTTTCACCAGTAATTTATTTATAGATAACCTCCATAAAAAACTGTACATTCTATATATTTTTTGCATCTTTTCTTTCTTGCTTTTACCGCTTTCACTTTTTTATCTTCTAACCATTTCCAGGGATACAAAACATTTTCCCATTATATTTTCATACCATGTTTACCTATTCTTGTCTATACTTCTGGCTACAATGCCTTCCACACCTTCAGACCAAAAAAACGAACATGTGAGAGCCAAAGGAGGCAGTGTTTCTATCTATATTAGAGATACATTCACCTCCTGTCTAGTTAGACTGGACAACTCCATGGAGTTACTCCAAGTTCAGATTACTGTGGGTAAGACCCCCATTCAAGTCATAGCCAGTTGCATATCCCACTCTATGGGTCATGATGCGCATGAAGCCTATTTGACCAAACTGCAGTCAATCCAAATATTGCCAAACACTCTGGTCATGGGAGATTTCAATTATCCCACCATCGACTGGGAAACCTATTCTAGCCCTAACTCACTAGCACAAAAGTTCCTTGAATTTGTTAACTCAAATGCCCTGCAATAAATTGTTCAAACTCCAACAAAAGAGGAACAAACATACTAGATCGGGTCCTCACTAACATAGCAAACACTGCAGCAACTGTTGGACCCCCAGTTAAATCTGATCACACATCAGTCACCTTTGAGCTGGCACTAACACCAGAACTCACAAGGGGTGAAATCAGACTAAAAAGCTTGACCAAGGCAAACTTTACGCTCCTAGGGGTAGGTATAAATGCTTCAAAGCCCCATCCTTAGCTAGAAGTGGTACCTACACCAAAGCTTACACTAAAGCCCTGTACAGTCACTTGCATAAGTGTATAGACTCGGTTGTTCCAGGCAGAATCAAAGCCAGAGCCTCAGATAAAAACAAGCTGTCTTGGTGGATGTTCAGCATCAGCAAACTTTACAACAAATGCAAAATATTCTATCCAAGAAAACCAAGTCAAGGCCCCAGCAATGGAAAAGCAACCTCCTTAGCCTCAACAAGCAAATAAGACAACAAATCCTCTAAGGACATCTAGCTAGCACAGCCAAGGATAACCATAAGGCCTTTTACAGCTAGTTACATAGCCTATAAGATAGGACCCAAGCATGTGCAGAACTTGTGACTAACGGTATCACACACACTGACTCCACAGAGAGATAGCAAACCTGCTAGTGAATAGATTTGGCAAAAATGTCACTCCTTTATCCCCTCTAAACTTATCACAACCCACCCCCAACTCTCCTTACCTACATATCTGAAGAGCAGGTAATTAAAGCCTTATCCAAGGCAAAAAACACAGCCTCTATGGGACCAGACAGTATCCCAGGCTCTCTCTTAAACAAGCTAAAACATGAACTAGCATCACCATTAAGTACCCTATTCAATCACAGCCTAACCACAGGTTTTGTTCCTGCATAATGGAGAACAGCAGCAGTTTTTCCCCTCCACAAAGGTGGCCTAGCAACAGACCCAGAAAAGTATAGACCCATAAGTCTGATCAGCCTCATCTGTAAGGCCATGGAACATATCATAATGGACCTCATTAATAAAGACATAGGCAACCTCCAAACCCTGGATCCAACCCAATTTGGCTTTATCAAGGGCAGATCCTGCCTGTAAAACCTGGTGGATTTCTTTTAAAATGTGATTAGTGCCATAGATGAGGGCAAATCTGTCCACACAGCATACCTCGTCTTGGCAATGGCTTTTGACACAATCCCACAATCAGACATTACCGATAAACTTAGCAAATTGAATGTAAAACCCTTTGTTGTAGGATGGGCTGCCAGCTGGCTCACAAACCGAACCATACAAACACTGTCAAAGTGGGTGACTCTATGTCAACCAACAGACCTGTCAGCAGTGAGATGCCTCAGGGGTCAGTGCTGGGTTCCCTACTGTTTGGTATATACTTCCCAGAAGTTCAGGCCAAAACTAAGGGGCTGTGACTGACCAAGTTTGTGGACTGCAAACTAGATGCAATTATTGAATCCCGAAATGATGTCAGCAGACTTCCGGAGGGTCTTATGCAGACCAACAACTGGGGTCTTAGTCATGGTCTCAAACTGAATAAATGCATCATCATTCCCTTCAGCAAAAACAATGTCTCTTCACATTATCAAATCAAACTGGAAATAAATAAATAAATAAAGTCAAAAACAATATCCTAAGTACCTACAAAGTGGTAAGGGATCTGGGGTCACAAGTTTTCTGCAACCTTAATTTTGACCACCATGTGTCTACTGTAGTAAGGAAATCTTTTGATGTAGCACACTTGATTAGCAAAGGCATAGCCTCTAGAGCAAAGGAGGTTATAACCCAACTATACCCATCACTAATCAGGCCCATAATTGAGTATAGTGCCCCTTTTGGCATGCATTATACAAAGCACCTGAAGCAATTGGAGAGACCTCAGAGGTTTCTAACAAAGAAGATCAAGGGAATCCAGCACACACCTTACACAGACAGTCTGTATCATATAGACTTCTTAGGTGAGACTTATGACTGGCTTACAGAGCAATCTCGTAGCCAAACCTAATGAATTCGCTGCACATCTGTAAATCAAACGGGACTAGGGCTACCCATTCCAGGGACCTAAACATGGCCTGCAACATGAATAGGACATGCTGGAGGGACAGATTTGTCTCCCAGAGACTGCTGCATCTTTGGAATAACTACCAAATCATGTGAAACACAGCACCTCTATGACACTGTTCAAAAGGTACCTGGACGAGTGGATGGATCACTGCAAATTCTTACCAGGGATAGCACTCACAGCTGTCTTGAATATGAACAGTCATTACTAAATACAATCCTGGGTATTGACTAGAGTTTCTATGGTATTACATTGGGATGAAATGGCTAGGCTTGAAATGACCTCCGGGTCAATAGCCTAGTAAACACCTACGATCCTATGATAAATCAATCTTCCATAGTAATTTTTTTTCTTGATATAATTTAATTTCTGTACAAGTGATCCCTTTACTTCTTTTTAAACTTTTACATTTTTCCCATACTGATTTATATTTTTCTTCAATAATCTTTATTAACAAACTTCTTATATAAGTTTAATGTAGCTGTACACAGACTTGGGTTTACTAAACCCAGGCCATTTTCCCTTTTATCAAAATACAAGATTCCTTTTTTTAATATGATTTAACCTAGATCCCCATATGAATGTGAATAACACATTCAATAATTCTTTTTCACATTCTAACAATATCATAAACACACTTGCCAGATGTGCTATTTTACCCAATGTCACTGAATTAATTAAATATACTTTTTTCTTTTATGACAGTTTAAAAGTTCTCCAAAATATACACGTACTTCTTATTTTAAGTATAACATCTTTCCATTGTGTGACTCTCTGTTGTTCACTACCAAATTTTAGGTTGTATATTACGTTGTCGAACTGTTAAAAGTTTGAACATCATATGGCCGACACGATATAATCAAACTTTTAAAAGTTTGAACATTTCAACGGAGATCTCCGTAAAGTGCAGAATGGGAAGATTTCCCTTTCCTGCACTGTAGTGCAATCTCAGAGTTGGTATATTTAAAGAGTGTGGGGTGTGAGGGGTACAGGGGGGCTTGCCCCCCTGTTTAAAACAGTCAGGTAGGTTTTTTCTGTTAATTTATTTTAGCTTTTCAAACTTTTAAAAGTTCGATAATGTAATATACATCCCAAATTTTATTCCGAAAATTTCTGTTTGCTCTTTATTAAATTGAATAACTTTAATGTTTCTACAGAATCCCAGTCCTTTACTTTTTTCTTTATTAATACTTAGTTCTTTAAGTATTTGAATAGCTATATACATCCATTTTGTATTCTTCACAACTAGTACTAAATCATCTGCATAAGAGAACATCACTGGAATATGAATTCCCTCTGGCAAATTTTTAGCTTCCTCTAATGTCCTATTTATATTAGAATCTACTGCATTCATAATTAATGCAAATAGTATACTGCTTGCTGGACACCCTTGCTTAATACCACTCTAATTCTATTGTCTCACTTAACCAACCAGTTATCACTAATCTCTCTTTATTCTTGCTATAAACAGACTTTAACACATTGATTATTTTATTACTTATGTTATATTCTGTAAAAATGTCCTATAGTGTTTCATGCTGGATCTTGTCAAATGTTTTACTTACATCACCTACTAATATTTTCAATTCAGTTTCCCTGTTTATTACATTGTCAACCAATTCTCTTATTAACATTAATCATTTTTTACTTCCTTTTATTTTTATTCCAAATATTCTCTCAGACAGTAATTTATTAGACTTACTTATCATTCTTTTTTCTATTATTTTCATAAAAATCTTACAATCTACATTATTTAATACTAAGGTTCCTCAATTTTTATGTCTTTTGTCTCCATTTTTCCATATACATTTATTGCTTCTATACATATTATTTCATCATTTACATCCTTTTCAAACCACTCATTCAATACCTTTAGAAAGTACTCCATTTCCCACTCTTGCATGTCCCTATACATTAACTATTCAAGTCCATCTAAACCTGTCACTGCATCTACATTTACAGTTTTCAATACATCTTTAAATTATTTCATTGTAGTCTATTCTTCCATTCTTTTACTATACTTATCAGTTAGTTTTTTAAGTTCCATCTTTTTTATAGTGTTGCCTATTTAAAAGGTTTTAAAATTATGTCTTTTAACTGTCTCCATAATTTCTTTTTGTGTTTCACTATACGGCCTTCCTCATTCCTTAATTCTCTTATTATTCTCATTTGTTCTTTAACCATTTTACTTAGGTATGGTGCTACTTCTTCCTTGTAAAAATATCTTTGTTTACATATTAAATAACGTTTTTATGTTTTTCCTGGTTCATTTCATATAACATTCTTTCATTTTAAAGAAACTCTTCTTTATTGTCTACTATACATTTAAAGAGTTTATTACTGATTTATTTATATTTGTCACTGTCTTATTTTCTTTTTGCCCTTTGCCTTTCTAATATCTCTTTTTTTATATTTTTCTTTTAAACTAATCCACCAACTTGTCCAGTCTTTATAAAATCCTCATGTTTATATGATCCTGCCATAGCTGATATACTACTTTCTTCACTTGCTCATTTAGGTCAGGTTCATTAATTCTTTTTATACCTTTGCCTATTCTTATGTAACCCATTCTTTCTTGAATTTCTATCCAGATTGCTGCATGATCTCAGAAACCTGTAATTTTGACTCCTTGATAGGTTCATAGGTTGATACTAGGCTATCTGCCCTAGGGCATTTATAAGCCTAGCCAGAGTGTGTTTGGCTTTCGCCACCCTTTTAGATTAGTTAACTGTGCCTCTGTATAGTAGGTCACAGAAGATAGCCCTTTTAAGGTTAGTTTACTGTGCCTCTGTCTAGTAGGGACACAGAAGAGATCCCAGGGGGTAAACCTACGATCTCCCATCCACTCATCAAGATTTCTCTTGAAGAGGGTCATTGAGGGGCTCTGCGTAACATGGATTGGGATTTTGTTCCAGAGTGAGGGGAGCCTCTGGGATATGAATCTGTCCCTCCAACTTGTCCTATTTATTTCTGTGCTGAGGTTTAAGTCCCTGGAGCATGTAGCTCTAAGGGATTTGGATTTCCTAAGGTGGAGCATGTCCATTAATTCTGGGTTGGACATGGCTTTATACGTCAGGCACAGATCGCCTCTGAGTAGGCGGTAAGCAACCGAGTAGAGCTGGAGTTTCTTTAGCCTAACTGCGTAGGGCATCTGTTTGAGTCCCTTGATCCTCTTGGTGAGGTACTTTTGGGGTCTTTCCAGTTGCTGCAGGTGTCGGGTAAGGTACATCCCAAATGGGGCATTGTATTCAATTATGGACCTGATGAGTGATGAGTAGAGGGGCACAATGACCTCTCTTGATCTAGATGTGAACCCTTTTGTGATAAGGTGGGCTATATAGAAGGTCTTTCTAACCACTTTGGCAACGTGATTGTCAAAGGAGCGATTGCTATCTACTTGGGTCCCCAAATCCCTAATTACTTCTTCTGTACTTAATGGATTACCACCTATGTGGTAATTTGTGGGCACTTTGTTTTTCCCAAAGGGGATGACTATGCACTTTTTGGCATTTAGCTTTAGGCCATGGCTCTGGCACCAATTATCTGTCTCTGTGAGACCCTTTTGGAGGATGCTTGTGTCAGTCAGCGAGTCGATTATGGCATCCAGTTTGCAGTCATCTGCGAACTTGGTCAGCCATCATCCTCCCGTGTTAGCCTGTACCTCAGAGAAATATATACCGAACAAGAGAGGTCCCAGGACTGAGCCTTGTGGGATGCCACTTGTAACTGGTTTAGAGTCTGACATGGCACCTGCAATTCTGACCATGTGGGTTCTATCCCTGAGCCAGTTTGCAACCCACCTTGTGACATAGGGGTTGATATTTAAGCTGATGAGCTTATTTATAATGCCCGAGTGGGGTATTGTGATGTAATATATTTAATTTTTTTTATATTATAATATAATCAATTTCAGATCTTAGAGTACTCCTTCTATATGTCCACTGTTTGTTTTTCCACAGAAACAGTTTACAGGTTTTAACCATATAAAAAATAATGTTTGCATCTGCCCCTTCTTTTTGCCTATGTCTTAGATCACAATTAAAATTTCCCACTTTTTCTTCTTTCGGCTTTTCCCGGTTAGGGATCACCACAGCCGATCACCTGTCTGCTCATGATTGGTAGTAGAGTTTTACGATGTCAAGGTGCCAGCCCAGCACCCAACCTTCCACGGAAGGCACACACATGCACGCACTCATGCCTAGGGCCAATTTAGAGTGTCTAATCCACCTACAGCATGTCTTTGGGATGTTCAAGGAAACCGGAGCACCTGGAGGAAGCCCACGTGACCAGAAAGGACATGCAGACTCTGCACAGAAGGCACCCCAGCCGAGGATCAAACTGGAGAACCTCTTGCTGTGCGGTGACAATGCTAACCACTGCACCACCGTGGCCTCCCTAAAATTTCCCAGTTTACACTCGCATAACAAAAGTATTTTTTTAAACATGACCTCTCTTTGTTTTTGTATGGTATATGTGCGTACAGTATAATTATCCTATACGTGTGATTCCTCCATCTTATATCTAATACTACTATTCTTCCTAATGTTACTAATGTACAGTCCAGAATCTCTATACATTCTTTGCATAGAATTACTATACCTGAACATTTTTCATCTCCTAGGCTCCATATAGCTTTGCCTCCCCATAACCCATTAACTTCCATTCTTTCATCTTCTGTTATTCTTATATCTATTAGAACCATGAAGTCCATATTTAGCCTTTTACACCATTCCAAAATTGCTAGCCTCTGTTGAACATTCTTTAAACTGTTTACATTAATTGCTAGGATTCTCACTTTATGAAACCGTATTTACTTCTTTTATCTTTTCCCTTTTTACTTTCTCCTATACCTATATTTCTGAATTTTTGTTTTATGTCTTTCACTCTTTTTCCAATAAAACATCTTTTACTTTTGACTTTTATCCACTTGTCATCACCTTCATCACTTGAATTACTTACTTTTTCCTCTATTTCCCCTTGTTTACTTTTCATTTCCTTTATGTTTTCATTCACTACCATTTCTATATCAGTTTCAATCATTTTTCTTGTTGTGTTTCTACTGTATTATATACTAACGCAGCCTCCCTATTTTGTTTTGTTGTTAGTGCCTGTGTATCCTTTTCCATATCATTGCAATCCATCCACGAATGTCATACTTTTTCACATTTTATACATTTCTGCTTACATTTTTCACATCCTGACCTACTTTACCAAAAACAAAACATTTCCTTTTATCACAGTTCTTAATTAAATGATCATCTTTATCACACAAAAAAAAAGACGTCTTTGTTGTTCCCAGTATCCAACTAATTCCTTATTCTCTTCCATATTAATTGTGCTTGGCAAATGCCATATCATTTTGCATTTTCAGTACACCACATTCCCAATCCCCAGTCCATAAACCTCCATCATAGATTTTGTAACATCCAAAACATCTCTTCACACAGTTCTTAAATACTTTTTTAAAACGTTCATAGGTTTATAGGTTCATAGGTAGGTACTAGGCTATCTGCCCGAAGGCATTTATAAGCCTAGCCGGAATGTGTTGGCTTTTGCCGCCCCCTTAGATTAGTTCCCTGTGCCTCTGTCCAGCAGAGCCATTAAAGTGATCCCCGGGGTAAACTTTCTGTTTCCCATCCACTCGTCAAGGTTTCTCTTGAAGAGGGTTAGTGAGGAGCTCTGCCTAATGTAGATTGGAATCTTGTTTCAAAGCATGGGAAGTCTCTGGGACAGGAATCTATCCCTCCAGCACGTCCTATTTATTGTTGTGATGAGGTTTATATCCCTGGAGCTCGTGACTCTAGGGGATATGGTTTTCTTTAGGTGGAGCATGTCCATCAATTCTGGGTTGGAAATGGCCTTGTACGTCAGGCAGAGATCACCTCTTAGTAGGCGGTATGCAACCGAGTATAGCTGGAGTTTCTTCAGTCAAGCTGCATAGGGCATCTGCTTGAGGCCAGTGATCCTCTTGGTGAGGTACTGCCCAATGATCTCTTTTGATCTAGATGCAAACCCTTTTGTGATTAGGTGGGCCACATAGAAGGATTTTCTAACCACTTTGGCAATGTTATTATCAAAGGAGTGGATACTATTTACTTGGGTCCCCAGATCCCTTATTACGTCTTCCGTATTTAGGGGGCTACCACCTATGTGGTAGTTTGTGGGTACTTTGTTTTTTCCAAAGGGGATGACTATGCACTTTTTGGCATTTAGCTTGAGGCCATGGATTTGACACCAGGTATCTGTCTCAGTGAGACCCTTTTGGAAGATGTCTGTGTCAGCTGGAGAGTCAATTATAACCCTAGTTTGCAGTTGTCTCTGAACTTGGTCAGCCATAGTCCTCCTGTGCTTGCCTGTACCTCTGAGAAGTATATGCCAAACAGGAGGGGTCCTAGGACTGAGCGCTGGGGAACGTCACTTGTAACCGGTTTAGAGTCAGACCTAGCTCCTGCAACTCTTACCATGTGTGTTCTGTCCATGAGCCAGTTGGCAACTCATCTCATGACGTAGGGGTTTATGTTCAGGCTGTTGAGCTTGTCTATAATACCTGAGTGGGTAATGGTATCGAACCTGAGTGGGGAATGGTGTCTCTTTCAATTTCGGTTCAAAATGGTACAAATATTCTTTTTCTGGCTTATTTATTAAAAGCCTGCACCACAAACATGTTCCAAGGGTTTTCATCTTTTCTTTTTTCTTATACTTCTAAGAACTTCTCCATAAACTGTGCCTCCTCAAAGAAAATGACACAAAAAGTGACATTATTAATATAAATAAATGTTCTTACCTCTGGGTTTGACACCCAGTGGTGAAATGATGCTATCCCACACTTCACACCTTTCCATTTCCTTCTCTCTCTTACTGCTTATTCTTACCTGATACTTTCTTCTGACTTCTGCCTTTCTTTCTTCTCACCTCTCACCTTCTCTCACTGTCTGTGTGAAGGATTTTTTTTCTCCTCCTTTCTTAATTCATGCATTTCTTCTTCCTGGATTCTGTCCATAATCTCTCCCCATGATGCTACCTTGTCACTTTCTGGTTCACTCTGTTTGATTAGCTCTTTTAAGTAAACATCCCACACCCTTTCTAACTGGAGGGTTGTAACAATACACTCCTGTGTTGCAGACTCCAACACAAAAAAGATTTTGTTGAAGAATTACCTCCGAATCTGCCATCTCTTCATCAGTTCCTTCATTTTGCCTTATTCACTTCTGCAAAACTCTCCTTACTCTCCTCTCCTTCCATCTCATTCCGCTTTGCTTCCAACTCCTTTTTCATCACATTTGGCATCTCAGCTGTTTGATTAACAGCTTCCTTCACCGCACACACACAAGAAACACTTTCTTTTTCCTCCATTAGCAAACTTCCTGTTTCTTTGAGCCACTTCCACTCCCGAACCAGAAGACAGGAACTGTAATGCAAAATTGTGTCCCAGTGCACCTCGAAAAGAGTAAGGGAAATCTCTTGATGTCTCGGCCAAACTTCTCCTAGTACGGTAAATACAAACTTGGGTCTCCCCTGAAAAGAGGCCACTAGCCTAGTGGGATTAAACTTGTGAACAAAGGATTAATAAATCTTACCAGAGAAGATCACTTATTTTGGTTTCTGAAAAAGGGAGCTGTATGATGCTCCATCAGTCTTTAAATTATTGGTGCTACTAGTATGTTGGTCATGCAGTGTGGTTTTCTATGTACTAGACAGTGTAAAGAATAACATGTGATGAGGGGGATTGTGAAAATTGTGTGAAGGAAATCAAGTCTGAAATAGGTACAGATCTCCAAAAATAGGTGCGTCGTGTGAAGAGACCTGACAATAGGAATGTTCCTCCAAAACAGGGACAGTTGAGAGGTCTCATATACCTTGCAGCTTCTTTGCTCAAGAATTCTGTACAAAGTCAAAAATAATTGTAGGGGGGACAAAGGCTCAACAATTGGGAGCTATTTTAAATATTACTCTAATCGATTTAAAAATTTAATTGTGCAATATGTTTTAGATCAACATGCATTCTCCAAACAACAAGGAATATGTAATTCTAATATTGGGCATTGTCAACTGACTACAATTCTCAGTAATATGCCAGAAAATCAAATATGTTATGAAAGACACAGCAAAAATATGAGGCAAAATTAGGGATGTTCTGCAAAATCAAGGACAGTTGGAAAAAAATATAGCATGCACAGTAGCTTCTGGTATTCACATATGTTCATTTTAATGCAAGTTATAGTTAGATGTCATTTTCTAAAAATCCTGTGTTTAGAGGTTTTGTAAACATCCTGTGTTTTAATAATAAACCCTGTCTTTTCATCACTGTGCAAGATGATCCATTACAAAGCCAGCTGTATGTCTGCACTACATGTTCATTCAGCAAGTATGCTTCATTTCCAATTAATTCAATTGGCATTCAGTCTGTCCGACAAAATATGGCAGTGAAGTTGGCAGTATCAGTCTTGCTTTCTGCCTAAATAGTGACCTATGGAACATTAAGAAAAAGATTCCATGGGATTAACAAAAATATGTTTATTTATATTAGTACCTAAAATTATTTGCTCATAGTGATTTTGAAAATAACAAAGATGAATGGTAATTCCTTGATCTTATTTTTTATTTTTGTCACGCAGCATGTTTATAATGTAAAAATAAAATATGCTTTTTTCTTGAGAGTCTGCAACATTGTTGGGCATAATATTTTCCTGTGTTAAAATTCAAAATGTTGTGTGTATTTTATTCAAGTCACCTAGCAAGTTACAAGCATGCTGTATGGGTATTTTCATAGTTTTGTGTAATACTGTGTGCATTAAGTATGCATTTTACTCACATAGACATATCACATGCATAATGCATGAACAATAATGGACGAAAAGCAGAAATGAGTGACATTTTATTTGTCACTTCAGCACCCATGGCATTTGATATGCATTGTTGCATTCTGAAACGCCCATCCAACCAATATCCAGTTCACATCAATAGCACTGTATGGTCTTATGTTATATGTTTTTTTATCTGATTTATTTACAGTTATATCTAAACCATTTTGTTATGAAAAACAAAAAGAGAAAATATATGATGGAAAAGCTATTCCACATACAAGAAAATATGTCTATAACACCCCTGCAAAAGATGTGTCACATACGTTGAAAATGTGCCCTTATTTAGATATTTAACTTCAAGGATACATGGGCAACATTTTACAATTAGAGGTTTAATGGAAACCCCTTTCCCTGAGCCATTTCCATTAACTGCATTTCTGCAAATGGGTCAATAAATTACAATGCTCCGTTACTTAGCACTGTGTCTTGTTCTTGACTGAAGGCCAAATATGGCACAGGACTCAATATGTCTAGACAGAGCTTCATTAATGATGTAATGAAACACTATTTGCTTCATCTGGGTTTACTATATCGATTACGGATGATTCTAGTTTTTTATTCTTTGTGCGAAAATCAGTGTCACCTATTCATACTTAATATATTCACATTGTAGGTTGGATTTTATTCATTTTTATTATGTACATCTAGTGACACACTACTTTTATGTTTCAATACGTTGGGTATGTTTAGATACTTGAAACATTCTACTATTACAAGTATGAATCTAATAACTGAAGCATTTCATGAATCTTAAGTTTTCACTCGAGTAGTTTATTTTTTCAGTATCTTTTGCTATTTCTTGTACTCAGCTGCTTTGAAACTGAACAGTTTGTTACACAATGTTTTTTCATATGTGTAACATCATACATGCATCAGTATAACTGAAGAAATGCTGCTGCTCTGTGTCATGCACCTCGAAAGTGCATGAAATTATATTTTTGCTTGTAGCAGCTGTGTGTGCCAATTAGCCAATGTGTGCATCAGTCTTTTTTGTGGCGGCCTAGAATGACGGTAGGCCAAAAATAGAATAGAAAGGCAAACATTATGGCTGGAATTTATAGTCATCTTGTCAGATCTTCAGCTTGCTGTTGGAAATTAGCCATGCAGACTTACTGCAATTCATATACCAGCTAATGCTACTGAACAGTGAGGAAAAATAATGTGAGAAAAGGTGCGTGCTAATGAGTGCTGTCAATCATGGGGCAGTCACTCAGTTTATGTGCTTTCCAGCCTTTAGTTCAGCTGTGAGTGAGGCCACACCTTCACCCTGATCAGTGGATGGGGCATCAGCCAGGAGAGAGACAGACAGTGCCTATAAGTCATATGACTATGATTCAGTCTTGGTCTCAGCTTCATCATCAGACCCTGCATAGCTGCTGTCATCATCCACTTGTTGTCTTGTCCCAGCCTGTACAGTTCACCATAGCAGTGAAACAGTCTGTAAATATACAATACAAGACAGGACAGAATGATTTGGCATAGCCATGATACATTTGAGGTCCTGTGTTGTGCATTCAAACAGTGGTATATAATAAAATGCAGAAGATAAACAGATGCATTCCTCTGCTTCCTGCCCACCTGATGTACCTCTGGCAAACATAAGTATTGTCAAATGTGACCTGCAACTGCTCTGTACATGTACAGCTGCTCTCTATGAGTTCTGTATTGTTATTAATCTGATGCATCTCTCACAAGACATGTCAGCAGTAACTGCTCACAAAACTTGTATCTACATCTCCTGGTACAGTACTTGTGCCTTCATAATTTCGACTCAGGGACACTAAGAATACTTTCTTTTCGGTTAAGCTTGCAATGAGGAGATGCCCCCTGCCCCTTCTAGTGTTCAACGTCTCTGCTGCTGTTGTGTTTCTTCTCACCAGCCTACCGAATCATCTCAGTTACATGCCTCTGAGACTGCTGTCTTGTGTGATGTCACCCACCAACAACTCACAGAGGTGGTCCCACAGAGCCTGGTGGTGAGCACCCTTCTCCACAACAGGTATAGCCTATGGATCCTGAGTGCCTTTAGCAAGATGTATTTCTTGGCACAGCTGAAGCTGTCCAAAATCTGCCATCCACCTCTTCTTGCAGACATGATGTCATTTAATTTGACATAAAAATACAGCTGAAAGGCTGATGGAGATGGTAATCTAGCAATCAGTGAGTTGTCATTGAAATATCCAAAATTATAGGTCTGGACAGGGATAGAAATAAAATAAGTGCCACAGATATGCTATACTATTGTTACCCAAGACCAGTAGTAGGGAGACAGCTTTCTGGGCCATACTAAAAGGATGCATCAGATGCAATCATATTCTCACAGGAGATTTGCATGCTTCTAGTATCAACTGGTCAGCCAGTATTGCCCAAGGTAATTTCAACATGATCATTTTAGGATACAATCCACAAACATGGACTAGTACAACATGCTGATGTTCCATCTACACAGGGAAAGATACAGTCTTCACTACTTCTACAACATATGCATTACAGTATATAGGACTCCACCCTTAGGTCACTCAGATCTCATAAGTGTAACATGGTAAGTTGTGTATAATTCACATGTTGTAACACAGATAATAATAACTATCTGCTGCTAACAATGTAGCTAGTAATGAAGCCTTGACAAGGCTGGAGACTGACGGATGAGATTATGAATAAGAGTCATGATCCTGTGGTTGGTGGTGTCTATTCTATAAAAAGCTGAATTTTGTGACTGGTAAATAGGTTCCCATAAAAACTGTAAAAAGTTGGTGAAGAAATGAATAATAATCCCATGGTGGTCTAAGACCTTATGTCATTACTCTAGGAAGAAAAAGTCACCTTGGCAAACATACAAATTGAATCCATCTTGTACATATATAATGAAGTATAGAGCAGGAGAAAAAAATAGGGTAGAAATAACAAAAGCAAAGAGATGATTTAAATTGGATTTAGCAAATAATTCTGCAGAAAACAAAAAATTATTTTTAAACACATTAGGGCCTGAAACAGCAGACAAGCACTGCAGCTTTACATAAATCCTATTTGATGATCTGGTTGTTGAGCAGAAATAGATCAGCAATGTGTCTACTTTTTTCATTGTTTTTTTTTTTTGCTTCATGTACAAATGTTAAAAGCAATGGTAATACAATGGATACGTTGCTGTAGGCTTTCAGGCTCATCATAACTGGAATATTTACAAATATTAAAAATAGACAAAAGAGCACTTTGGAAGGCCAGCAGCAATCTCTTGAACTAAAAAGTCTTTATTCCAAAACGGACACAGTAAAATAACAAAACGTACACACATAAACGCTTAAAGTTTCACTGCATTTTTGTCAATGCCAAGACTTCATCAGATGCATGCATACCTCCTCAGTATGCCTCTATTTATGCTATAACCAGTAAAGCACAACCAACTGACAGGCAAATCTAATAATCAATTAATAAAGAGTACCTAAAGTTTAAGACCTAAAAAAATGTGTAGTTTTAAACTTGTCTTGAGTAAAAATATATGTAATTTACAAAATAAATATACAAAACTTTCTTTAATCAATCTCCTCCATAAAAAAATACATATCTAAATGTACACATGTTAAATAACTTCAAAGGTTAGTCTTTCCCCATTTCTTATTCATGTCTTGTTATGCCGTCTAGTGGTCAACTTAAAGTAATTTTACAATTTTGTTGCTCTAAGCTTTAGTACAAGGACCAGTCTAGGGAGACTCCTTCATTACGACCCGGAGGTTTAGTAGCCTCTAATATTATTTGCCAATAAAGGTCCCTATATTTGAGTCTAGTCTCCCATGGTCCCCCTCTTTGTTCCTTAGGTACTACCTCCAATACAAAAAAATAAAAAGCTTCATGACATAGGTTATTATGTTTCTATAATGCATAGTTTTAATTTTTATTCCTTATATCATATCCGTGCTCATATATTCTAGTTTTCAATCTTCTTTCAGTTTTTCCTATGTAGAATTACATGCATTTGTTCCACAATGTTATATGCACCACCACATATGTATTACAGTTTGCAAAACTTTTATTTATTTTATTTATTGACATTTGTTAACCGGGTTGGTCCAACTGGCCTTAAGGCCCATTTTCAGTAGAGACCCGAGGAGAAAAGCTCCAAAAAAAAAAAAAAAAAAGTTACATTTAAAACATATCGCAGTTAAAATAATTTTAAGCACATACATATATGAGAAATAGTACAAAGATCAAAATAACCAATAAGAAAATATAGAGCTTACATGATACAACAAAAACACAATATTTATAGAAAGCAATCATGTATTTACAAGAGAAAAGTATGCATCTTAATTGCTAAAAAGCAACTGACATTGGTTATCATGTCTGGAGTTGTGGAAAATGAGATGGGTGAGAAAAAAAAACTTAATTAGTGATTTAAGGAGAGTGAAAGGTGCTTACATTTGGTTGTGGCAGGGACAAGTCTTGGAGTTGTGCATATGTTTTTTTAGTTCATTTTCAAAGTGTAATGCATGGGTGATGGAAAGTATGTTTAATGAAAGTTTGTTCCAAGCAAGGGCAAAAGAATATTTATATAGTAGTTTGCCAACTGTTTTCTTAGGTTGGTAGATGTCAAGTAGTTGCTGGTTAGAGGTACGGAGGGTCCAAAATGGAGTATAGGCAGAGATAAATGATGAAAGAGATGGACAGGATAAAGGTTTGAAAAGCATGTTGTGCAGTATTTGAAACTGAGATAGTTGGAGTTGTTGGGGGAGCTCAAGTCATTGGAGAAAGAGTTTAGAGCATTACAGTGATGAGCACTGTAAGTAGAGTTTGTGATAAATTTAGCTATTTTGTGGTAAGTTTGTTGAAGTTTGTCCAGGGTTATAGTTTGAAAGTTGGAGAATACTGGGGCGGCATATAGGAGGGAGGGAAGGAGGAATTCTTGTGCCAGTGTGAGTCTACCAATGTGGGTTAGAAATGTTTTATTACGATACAGTAGCCATAATTTCTGGTGTGTTTTTTTATACATTGGAGTAAGTGCAGGTTAAATTTCAGTTCATCATCAATTATGGCACCAATGTTGTTAGAAGATTTAATAGCAAAGGTAGATTTATGGTTAGTAAGAGATCGGGGGAGGAAGAGTAAGAGTTTGGTCTGTTTAGGGTTGAGGATGAGTAAATTATCAGACAGACATTTTTCAGTGGATAGAAAGGCATTTTGGGTTAAGGTATGGAGCTCAGTCATATTGTTAGAGATAGAGATAAGTGTAGAGTCATCAGCGTATTGAATGAGAAGAATGTTTTCAGGATGTATAGACATTGCTGGTGAAGACATTAAAAAGAAGGGGACCCAAGATGGAGCCTTGGGATACTGCAGTTGGGACAGGAAGAAATGGTGAAAAGGAAGACAGCCATTTGATAGATTGCTGCCTACAGGATATGTAACTACTGAACCAGGCCAGGGAGAAGGAGGATAGATTAAGATTAGCAAGTTTAGATAGCAAAAGCGGATGAGAGACTGTATAAAAAGCTTTGGAAAAGTCAAGGAAGAGACAGGATATGAGTTTGTTGTTCTCGAGGGCTTCAGCTATGGTATGAGTGAAGGATAGGCAGGCAGTGGTTGTGCTGTGGTTGGGACAGAAGCCATGCTGAGTGGAAGTGAGAAGGTTATGGTGGAGGAGGTTGTTAAAAAGCTGAGAGTGAATGCATTTTTCAAGAATCTTGGAGAGGGGGGATCGAATGTCAATTAGTCAGTAGTTGGCAGTGTCTGTGGAGTTCCCACCTTTGTTTAATGGAATAGTGAAGATGGATTTCCACAGGGTAGGCATGGTGGATTCTGGAATAGATCTGTTGATTAGTATAGATATAGGATAGGCAATATATTCAGCAGCAAGTCTGAGAAAGGTAGGAGGTAGACTGTCAGTAAAGGGAGAGCAGGGTTTGAACTTAAGAAGAGATTTGATGTAAGAAGTAGGAACAGGGTGAAAGGAAAAGAGAGTTTGGTTTGGAGGGTTAGGAGGGGTAGGTACAGCAGTAGTGTTAGAGTTTGAGGGAATGAGTGTTTGGATGGTTTCAATGAAGTGTTTATTGAGGAGGGTAGCGGTTTCCTGCGGGGATGTATTAGGGTAAGGGGAGGGGTTTGTGGAACAACCTGGAGAAAGAATTTTGTTAAGTGTAGACCAGAACTTTTGAGGGTTAGATTTATTGTTGAGCTGGGCAGTGTTATAGTAGGCCTTTATATCATTTGTACATTGTTTCTTAGCAAGGTTCCTTAGTTGTCTATATTTGAGTAGAAGGGGTTGTTGTTTAGTTTTATTCCAGACTTTCCAGACACTGTCTCTTTCTTGCATAAGGATCCTAGTTTCCTTAGAGGGCTTGGTTAGATTTTATTCCGATTTTCCTGGAGGGGGCTAGGGAGTCCAAAGTATTTAGGAAGATGCTGTTGAACATACTTACAGCATCATTCAGAGGGACTTGCCTAAGGACAGACCAGTCTATACTAATAAGAATAAAGATGAATTTACTATTAATCCATTTGTCTCTACTAACCAAATATATATTTTTGCCTTTTTTCAAAAATGGACACTGTGAGCAACAACCACATTTGAAAGTGCCTTCCTTGACATCTTTGTTGACTACTTTGCCACTATTATTCATTTCTAATATATTCTTTATATTGGCACCTTTTCTATAAAGAAACTTAAGGTTTTTTTTTAAACAACATCTAAATCAGAGATGCTATTAAATCTAGCCCACTCTCTCTGTCCCTATAATATCCCTTATCACAGCTGCATCGCCGTTATAATCAGTAACAAATGCTTCTTCATACACATTGTTGTGGTTGCTAGTCCTTTCTTTTACATAACCCATGGGGATATTTTCATTACCTAATATGGGTGCAAATCTGCTTTTTCTACCTTCCTTAATTTCATGTTCTATTTCTTTCAATAAACTGACAGAGTAACCCCTTTCTTTAAATAAACTTGTCAAAAAATGACATTCCTTTAAAAAATCACTGTCCTTTGAAGTTATTCTAATCCCCCCTCACGAACTGTCCCTTAACTGGACCTCTTTTCTGATAAAAAGGATGAGCACTAATGTAAAACAAGTATGAATTTGAATATGTATTCTTTCTATAAACTGCTGATGTAAATCTACCATTATCTTTCTGTATGATAATATCTAAACAGTTCATCTGTTCATATTCTATTTTATAAGTGAATTTTACAAAAGGAGGTAGTCCTAAAAATATAATTAAAAAATTTTAAGAACTTATCTTCAGTTTCAATCCAAAATAAACAGATATTGTTCAGGTATTGCTTATAATAAGTCCAGCACCTTGCAAATTCTGAACTGAAAATGTATTTTTCTTCCCAACAAGACAGGATGATATTGGCGTAGGGGCACATCTAGCCCCCATTACTATGTCCTTAATTTGCTGAAAAAATTCCCCTTCATAATAGATATAACTGTTGCTTAAACCCATGTACATTAATGTTAAACATATATGAAAATTCATTATTAGTGAGTTTCCCATATTTTACTATAGCCTCCTCAAACCACAGAATCTGTTCGTCATGTGGTATGGAGGTAAATCAATCCACTACATCAATAGTAATGAAAATAATTTTGTCACTATATGACTTTGGTTTTATACTTTTCAACATATCCTATGAATCTTTCAATACATTGGTTCATATCGTGGAAAGTTCTTTAAGTTTGACATCTAAAAGCTTTGCCAAAGGGGCAGTAACTGATCCTTCCGATGACACTATAGGTCTTAATGGTGGATCCAAATAGTTTTTGTAAACTTTTGGAATTCCAAATATGGAGGGGACTCTATACTTATCAGTATATAAATAATTAAAAGTGTCAAAATCTACTGTTCCCTCCAGCAAAAGATCATGTAGAGTTAAAAAGTTTTTTTTTTATTTGCAATGTTCTCATTTAATGATACTCTTCTATATTTAAAAATATTACAAATATCATTCTGCTAAAAGTACTCTGCAAATACTGTACATATTTCCATATTATTTGAAATATTGAGACTATTTTTTGTTTGCTACTCCTTTGTGTATTTACTTTTGTTATTGTATGATGGATCATATATTTTATTATTATTATTATTATTATTTATATATTATGTACTTTGCTCCTCTAGAGCCTGGGTCATGGGTAAAAAGGATTAGTTGGCCATTTCTCTTACTCTGTTACCAAATTTTAAATAAATACATAAAAATACAACCACAGGATGTTTGTGGCACTTGCTGCAAATTCTAGATTCCTATGGAAAGTGCCTACCTGATGTGCAAAGGACAGCAAAATATTGCCCTTTTTCCTTAACCAGTTTAGGGAGTGTGTATTGGGACACTGTGTAGGTTCATTTAGGCAGGTGGTTGCCTTGTTTGACCTTATCAAGCTACTGACTGACAATACTGGCATCTACAAGACTGAACCATTATGATGACCTGCAGCAAACCCACCTTGAAAGCCTCTGGCTCTCTAGCAATAGGAAGCAAAGATATGGAGGCAACTCCACAAATGGCATAATAAGTGTTTGACATGCTGCTGTTTTTCAAACTGCAATTTTATACTTTTTTTCTTGTCATTCACAGCACGGTTCCAAATAATTATTATTTCCTCTGACAGATATCAGGACATACAACTTGGGCAACTGTGAGGAACTGTATCTGTGTTATTTCACTTGCTTATGGCTATATGTCATTGCATAGTTGTATCTTATGAGGTAAGGCACATAGCACTTGAGTTGTCAGGCTCTGGGCACTATGTCAGGCTTCCATTATCCTGTACTTACATGTGGATCTGTGGATTACTTGTAAGATAATGGTCATACTGTATCTCCTTCTGCTATCTAACTCACATGTGTGCATGCAGCTTTGTACTGTTTTCTGCAGTTTATATTTAAGTCTTCTGCTGTCATGTGCTTGCATATGGTACTGTGGCTCAGTTGTGAGGTTGTAGGCACCTTTCAAGGCTTTTGCTGTATTACATTTGCATGTAGGAATGTGTCTTGGCTGGGAGTTTTTCTGTACCTTTCTAGGCTTGTGCTATCCTGCATGTAAATATGAGAACACTACTTTGCACTATTGTCTGTATCTCACAACACCTGTGAGTAAAGGCTGCTGTCTCCAATTTATCTTTTAGCATGTGCACAATAATTTTTTTTGACAATTTTGACAATTCCCATGTGGGCTGCTACAGAAACAGCAGAGACCTTCAGCACAGCAGGGTTACTTTTCCTATTACCCCTACATTACAAGTATCTTTACCTCTATCACCCTTGCATCATGAATCCCTCCTGTATATCATGATAATGCCAAAGTGATGTAGGCTCATGAGATACTGCACACACTTAACGTCGCTGTGATAGCAGTTGTGATGGGTAAGAGGACTGCCTATACCTAATGGGGGGTGGAGGGGTTTTAAACCACCGTTCAGCTCAATCATCCACTGCAGCCCAGCTGTCAGTGAGGCAGACGTTAGAGGAAGTAGCTTTAGCCTACAGGGTAGCTGTAACATTGTTGTTCTTTTAGCAGATTCATAGGTTCATAGGTTAGTACTAAGCTAACTGCCCTTGTGAGCCATTTTAAGCCTAGCCAGTTATCCCTTGTGAGAGTCAAACTCTGCACCTTGTGTTTGTAAGGCAAACACCTTAACCATTAGGCCACCCTCCCAACCCTTTGCTTAATCCTGCACCAGGCAAACAGAAGGCAGTGTAGTCTGACCTTACCTGGTCATTTGATGGGTCCCACTAACATACCTCTGGGGTGGCTGGCAGCCAGTATGCTGTTCTAAATTATCCCCAGTTAAGTGAAGCCCCATACTACTGTTCTGTTGCCCAACACTTTCATTTCTCACCCCTCCACATCACCATTTCTCCACCCTCTGTCTCGGTCTACCTCATGTCTTCTTCTGAGAGTGTGCATATCTGTTCTTCTTATCTTTACTGCCTTACATTTGTTAGCCTGCTTCCATCGACTATCCTTCCTCATCATTCCTCACCTTTCTTCCTATCACGTTCCCATATTCCCTTCTCTCTCGTCACATAAAATAGGGCACTGTCCCTTAAAATAATATACCATAGTTCTCCCACTTGCATTTTCCTTTGTGGTTTTCTTCTGTGAACATCTCTGCTTGCTATATTCCCCCATCTCCCACCTTCCTGTTCAGTGGACACAGGCATCCATCTAACTATACCAGACAGGTGTTTACAATATGCTGTAGGTTATTACTTTTCAGAGATTGACAAATACCTGCTCCTTCACTTACCAGCTCTTGCTACCTACTGAAGCTATGGTATGCATACCTCTCAACCATGCAGATTTCCACAGGACGTCCAGACTTTTGTGTCATATTTTTAGTGTGACCTCAAACAATTTGTGGTTTTATGACAAATCACTGAGGATAGAAACCATTAAATAATGACATACATTTCAGTTTCAGACGTCATATCCTTCAGTAAAATGCATGCCAACGCAAACCCTATTATTCTAACAACTTTCTAAGTTAATAAGAGCAATATTTAAAATCTGCCCCTAATTTTGGGCCCTTGATCCACATTATTTTAGGTTTTGCCCAGACTTCTTGAGCTAATAGGTTGAGAGGGATGATGACATTGCAGTCTTGCAGGGTTCATGCTAGCCAGCACCTGTCCACCTCCTTATTATACAGGATATTCTGCTGTGGTTGGCTTGTGGCGTTTTACTAGTTGCTCCACGTTCCACACTGAATTTTGAGCTATCTGCTCAAGCATGCACTATGTTGCCAATTGGATATTCATGTGCATTCACACTGCAGTGTATCACCAATGTGCAGTCCAAGCATTGCTGCGGCAAACAGAACATCTCCATGAATCCTGGCCTTTGTTGCAACCCAAGTCTATTATGACCAAAACATTTTATGGGCTCAGATTCATTATATCCATAACATGTTATGGGTGTTCTCCTGTGACATTGCTGTGTCTTCAAGACTAACTACTTTATTTATTCTCATTATGATCATCCTTAAGTTACTGTTGTTAGTAGAACACAGCTGTATGTATTTTACTACTGCAGCTACCTATCCAGTAGATGAAATTGCAAGTAATGTGTTCATATTCTCTTCATCTAATGTAGAGGTAGAACATGTCAGAAAAGTGAATGCTGTAAAGGTGTTACTTCAACAGATTAACATACTTCATTGCATGAATTAAATTAGAATATTTTACATAAACTAAAGAATCTCACTTTACTTGACAATGCTAGTATTAGCACCTTTTCATTTCATTAATATGAGAGCATTTTGAAGTTAGTTAGTTATTAATATATTTCTCTGTTCATGCTACTTCCTGTTAATGATGTTACCATACAGCTTAACTGTCTAGAATTTTGCAGAATGTCCCTGATTTTTGGCTCATACTTTTATCCTATCTCTTGTAAAATGTTTGACTTTTTTGGTAACTTACTGAGGATTGCAGTCTATCAGTAATGTCAGGCAATAAATTGCCATGCTTATTATAAAGAAAATGTATGTTGATGCAAAATCTGTTGTCACTGGGCTATCCCTGCCTCAAAAATAAAACAACTTGACACTATCATGACTTTGTGATCAGATTTATTAACAATATGTCAAACACATCAATATCAGCCAGCTTTATTAACAACACATTGTGACACCCGTGCCCTGGCCCAGCAATCAAGGAGACTCAATCCTCACCACTGACACCAGTGAGGGGCACCCATATAGGGAAAGGATAATAAATACATACACAGTAAAGTACAATTTCCCTTAAGAGCATACAGAGATCACATTCAGTCTGGGGCCGGTTTCTCCCTTTCTCTCCAGGTCCCCAATAAGACTCCCTACTGGCACAGCTATAGGGTCCAGATCTCAGCCAAGTGGGCAAGCTAAAACCTCCAGCACCCTCTCTGTCCAACCAGTGCTTTGGGTCCCTGCCCACATAGCTGACACACACATACTTTGAGGAGAAGGCCGGCACAGGTTCTCCAGCTGTGCCCCTTTTACCCAGACTATACCTTAGAAATCACTGCCACCACCCACTAATATTTATCAACTACTCAAAGGCCCTTAAAAGGGTGTCTAGTTATTACTGTGCAATATTATTATCCAAATGGTAAGTGTGACCTAACAGTCATGACTTACTTGAGTGACTTGATACAGCATCACTTTATACATGCAATGTATTCTTACAGCTTAAATTATCTCTACATACAACAGCCACAGCTGAAATGTTTAAAAATATTTAATAATTAATAATAAAAACACAAGACAATATTTCTTATTACACAGTGCTAATCAAGAGTTCAGAGATAACAGAGAAATACTTAAAGTAATACCGTAGAAAAGTTCTGACATCACAGGAAAATCACTTAGTCTAATTTTCCTAATTCCTAGCTATTTCTAAGAGAAAACACAGTTCTAAATAACTTACATATAGAAACAGGCGGTGCTGGTGAGTTGAATGTTCTCAAGACAAAATGCTCTGAGCTCTCTGATTTTCTCTTTAAATTGATAACACAGAGCTGCTTCACATGACATCATTATTCACACTTTGCTGGTGTTACCAGGCTAACAGAAACTACATTTACATTCTTTACACCCAGTCAGAAACCAGAGCAATAAAGGACATTTATACATGCAAATTCTAGCCATTAACTCTGATCTTAAAGCAATAGGCAGGATGCCTCGCTCTAGACATATTGGCTCCAAATTTTCACATCAAAGATAGTCATGAAATGCTTGACTTAGCTTTCTTGCAGCAGAGTGCACTGTTGTTACATTTTTGCAGTTCAATATCCAATGCAGTCTCTTCACATTTAAGAGAGCAAGCCTATGGCTTACATTAATATTTACAAATGACAAAATTATCTACAGAATTCTATCTGGCTAGGCTGGCGGCCTTGACCTATCTTCACAGACATCAATATTACGATACCATAAAAGACTGAATGGTGCAATAGACTGCTCACCTTGTTCTTATACACTTTCATAATAACTTCAACAACACATTTTACAGAAAATAGACAGCACATTAGATCGCTAGCCCCACACTTATTAGCAGTGTCCCTTTGCTCACTAACCACAACTTAACTTCGTGAGGCAGCATAATGCTGCTAGCGTGAACCTATGACAGTGCCAGCTGAAACCCATAGACTGTTTCCCCCCTCTAAACAACAACTATTTCCCAAATAAATCCTGCAAAAGTAATTACAGCTGCACATTAAGCATGACTAAAACAACAACACTAAGATGTACACCATCACTATGGAACCATGTCTGATCCCCATCTGCAAAGTCCCAGTGCTCCAGAACAAAAAAGCCTAACTCCCCACTCACCATAACCACCCAATGGTTAAGAAACCTTCTGGTCACCTCCATTGTCCTAAACCTATAACCACCCCTGTAGACCAACCTGGGAATAACAGTTGACCAAATAACCTTATCATCTGGGAACCTTTGCAAAACTACTGACGAATCCCTTAACAGACAGGTAAATAACCTACTTTTAGGTATACTTCCAATATCATTACCTTACAGACATATAACTAACCTGATTTGGTCAACAAAGTGCTGCCTTACCTCTTCAAGTATTGATAATAACTGACACCAGTGTATACCTCGGCAGCCATGCCACTTGGTTTGTCATTGCACTAAGTTCAGGCCCAAATTCAGACCACCAGGTCACACTTCTAGGCACCTAGTAAATAAAACAGTTATCCAACATGACTAAAAGCATCTCTCCTGCAAAAGAAACACAAGCAACTACTACCAACTAATAAACCTCTTTTCACTTTATATTTTAATGCTTGCAACTCAAAATCATCCTAGATCACTGTCTCCCTCCTCTTTTAGTCAGTCCCATGGAACTGCTTTAGTTAGCTAAATCAGACACCCTTCCTATTCTAAAAGAATGAGTGGCATAACTATCCTCTAATACTCCTTGCACACTCAAAGTAATCCTCACCCAATACACAAATGTCCTAGCATCTACACATTTTCCCCTTCGAAACCTGAGAAACTAAACCCTACGGCCACTTACCAGATGCCTGTCACGATTCTCTATCCTACTGCACTGGGCATAATAGATGGACTCCACTCCTTGGCAATGACACCTGCCTGCCCTAACTCTCCCGGTTGGTTTTTGATCTCCTTAGTCTGATCAATATGCCCCTAAAGTAATCCTGAGATCTTCCCATTTCAAATAACCCAAAAATTCACTAACTTGGCACACTCCAATATACAAGAAAACCGCCAAAGTGGCCCAAACCACATAATCCAAATGAGAACTAGCCATCTTATAGAATTCTGCAATGAAAATCAGCAACATATGCTTGTCTATCAGTAACCTTCTATCCTCTTTCCTTGGACTTACATTTTTGCCACACTTCAACAACCTCAAAATCCTCCAGTCCTTAGTGATATCCCACAAAACCAGCAATTTCACCACATCACTCGATGCAAGGTGTACCCTTTATATCTTGAGTGCTTCACCAACCCTCCACCTCTCCACTTAAAATCTAAACTCTTAATCAACCAATTCTACATATTCAACACCAAACTACTGATACACTGCTTAAAAATTACCAAAGCCTTACTCTATGCCTTCCTAGTACATTCAGACTATGATCACAGAATCAGCCAAATTGTCTTTCTTAAATAATCTCCCACACTTTCCTGGGCAGAATAGCTCAGCTTACCTGAGCTCTGAGTGTCAGCTGCTGAAACTTGCAAAACTGAAAACAGGACAAACTATCAGCCAAAATATTGCAATGGCCAGGAATATGCTGACCTGAAAAAGAAAGATTAATGTGTAAATAAAGCAAACCAACCTTCCAGAGTAACCCTTTTACCCATCTAGATTTCTCCATCTTTGTTGCTAAAATCTGCACTACTGCCAGGTTATCTAAATGAAATATTACCCACTTGTTGCTAATGTCCTCCCCAAAACTATCAATGATGTCAAAACTGGCATCAGTTCCAAGAAAGTGACATCCCTCCAACGTTCTTCAGTCCAACCCTCTGGCCATGCTTCAGCGAACCACCTGCCACCAAAATATGCTCCCATACCTAGCTCCCTATTGCACCTGTAAACAGATCACTGTCTGGCAATGCAACCCAGCTGCCTTGTCAAAAAAGCACTCCATTAAAGTACAGGAAAAACTCCAGCCAACTAGACACGTCTTCCTTGACCTACCTGCCTGTTCTTTCACAATGATGCTTACAATTTGCCTCCCACAACAAATTGGAAACATAAATGTATGATCTCCTGCTCTGCATGCAAAATGAACAAGCCCTAAAACCTCCATCACCACCTTAATCCTCACCTTTTCCTTTCCTACCACTGACTACCTTATCTCTCAATTTCTCCGCCTTGTCATATGGCATTTTGAACATTTGCAAGCTTGAGACCATTTCTAAACCTAAAAGGTTTAGCACCTTAGCTGGTCCCTCCACCTTGCCCTTAGCCAACGGCTCCCCCAAATCTGCACTCATTTACTCAAACAACCTCATTCCCCTGCCCACCATTTCTTTCCTTTCCTTCACCAGTCAACAAAAAATTCATCCAATTAATGCACCGCCTCAAAGCTGACAGTCCTCTGCTGCCACATCCAGTTCAATGCTGTGCTGAACTTTTCAAAAATGGCACATGTGACTGGAGAGTCCACAGGCATAGCCTTGTCAAAGTGCAACTTACCATCAAGATGCATGCCCAAAATAGGACAGCCCTGGTTCATCACTAGTAATAACCTAAAGTCTGACTTGATATCCAGCTTTGCAATCATTAAATGAATTGATCTCCCTTACCATCTCATCCAAAGAAGAATACTGAACCTTAGCATCTGATCTATCAATATGAGCATTGATAGAATCATCTTCTAGTAAAAACAACTGATGTATTAACCTAAATTCACCTGGTGACTTCTTGGGCACCAAACCCAATGGAGATAATCAATATTTACAACACTTGCTTCTTAATAAAGAAGCTAATTAAAACACTTACTTTCCATGAAAAAAAATACCTGGGGACCTAGGGGTCTATATTACATAAATGAAAATCCAAAAACGTGAACGACCTAAAGGGCAAATATTCCAATACTCACTATACTGCGATCTCACTAAAAGCAGATTAAGATCTGGCATTTCTGACCTTTAGGTCATTCGCTATTTAAAGCTTTTTGCATTCTAATAGGAACCCTGGGACCTAGTACAGAAACTCAGTTGATGCCTGGACACTACAGCCTAGTCTACCAGCACAATCTGCCAAAGAGTATTCCTCTTCCCTTAAACTGAACATATGTAACTTCCCTCCCCTTTCCCATCTATCTGGTGACCTCATTCAAATCCCCACCCAACTTCCCAGCTTTACTAGCTTAAAGGCATAGCCTAGCAACAAATTAGTCTGCCAAGCAAACTTCATTTCTATTAAATTTTTAAGAAAAATAGAGTAATATTTAAAAAAAATGTCCATAAATTTAAGCCTTTGTCTCCCCATGTGTTTTTTTTTTTTTTTTGGCTTTGTCCAAAATTTTTGAGGAAAGAAGTTGAGTGGCATGGATGTTATTTCATTCCGTTGTAAGACAGCAACTCTCAAAGGTATCACAACATGTTCATGGAGCTCTTCACAGCCTTAATTTAATATATTTTCTGAGTAAAGAGAACAGTTCTCTTCAGACCATTTTCAGCTGAGTTTCAGGCAAAAATGGCAATGATAAATGCAATATATGGACATTTTTAGTGCTTCTAGTCATTCAGCATGTTTTCAGGAAATGGGGGGAAGCTGAAGGAGTCAAAGCCGTCTGATGAAGACAGAGAGAGAGAACATGTAATGCAAACTCCATACAGAGACCAAATGCCATGGTTGAACCACAGACCCTAGAGTTTTCAGGATGAAGCCCTAACTGAGACAATGTGCATCTACATATATTAGCTTTTAACTACACCAACAAGGAGTCCTTAGAGTACTCCTTTACTTGACTCTTAATTTTTTGTCCATAAACTGAATTCATATCGAGGCTGAAAGTCATTTATTCAGAGCCTAGTCTCATAAGAGTGAATCATCTGCTTTTGTAAGATGCCAAACTCATTATAGATAAGAATGATTTTAAGCAGTGAACAGCCTATGTACTTTTTCTGAGCCATCATAATAACTGGCTGTTAGAAGCGGAAGGCAAAAGCTGGTGAATGTCTGATATACCCTTAATCACTGCCAGAGTAACTTTACTAATCCAGTATGTTTTTTCCAAACACCTTTATTGAAATATCACTTGTGACATAGGCAAATTTACAACCATATAAAAGTAATCACACTATAATTAACAAACATTTTACTTCACATATATTGCTATATATATCATATAACCTAAGCAACATTACATAAATCATTTAATTCTTGTCTTTTTAAACAAGAAACATCTTGATTAAACCATCACTTACTACATAGGCAATTATGCATTTATACAAATGAAGACAAATCACTCCGACACAATCCTAGTTGCAAGCATTTTATATCATAAACCATACTGACACACTCCCGGATGCAAACATTTTACATCACTTATAACCTACCCAATCTTTTTCAGTCAATTACATAGCTCATTTAAGTCCTGACACCTTTTAAACCTCATTTCTCCCTTGTATGCATTGTTCACAAATTTCCCATTTATTCCTATGAAGTTTGTTCCTACCCTTTTCTAAAGATCTCAATTCCAGTTGTTTTATCTCTGTTACTATATTCATTACTTCTAGTACAGTTTGTTTAGATTTTAATTTCCATTTTCTAGTAATTGCTTTTTTGGCAGCCACTATCATTAGACACAGCAAGGCCTTACCATGCCTAGGCAATTCTGATTCTGTATCATAATTCAGAAAAATCATCTCCCTTGTCAACCCAATCTGCCCACCCAGCATCTCAGACAGTGCATCCCGCAGGGAATCATAAAATCCACTAATTTACTGCACTCCCAGAAAATATGTTCCCAATTATCTCTTTCTTCCCCATCACACTGCCAACATTTGCTGTCTGCCTGAGGAAAAATTCTCTGGAGTCCACTTAGGGTATAGAAATATCTATGCAAACATTTCCAGGCAAAAATTCTAAATCTTCAAGATTCTGTTGCATATTTGGGAGACATACATATATCCTCCAATTGTTTCTTTGTGAATGTATTATCCAATATCTCTTCCCAATCCTTTCTAACCTCCTTTGATTGATTTTTAAAGTTATCAAGCAATATTTTATATGCTCTACTAATGATTCATTTTTTATGGCAGCTTCTGTTCTAGATTCTACTAAACACTCCACTAGTGCTGGTCTTTCATTTATGATCCCCTACTCTTTCTCTTTGCCTATACTCTGATATCAATCCCTGATAGGGAAGGCAATCTCTAACCTGCAGTCCAAATAAATTATTGGCTTCTTGCCATTCTATCATCTTTCTCTCCTGAGTTATTTGCTTCCAATACATTGGTTCCTTTGCCAGTTTTCTCCCATAAATTCCAGCCTCCTCTTACCTATTGTCTGTATCCCTAATTGGAGTCATCCCTATGAGCAGAATCTCCTTTCTCCAATCATGTGTTGGCTTAGTTCTTAGAATACTTTCTGCTACTTTATGGATATAATATTCTGTATGATTATTGTTATTCTCCTTAAAGGCCTATATCCAAAATCCCAATTTCTTTTTTTTTCTTTAGCTTTCCCCCCTGTTTCATCATCATCCCTTTCCACTTTGAAAATAGTTTTCTGCTTGTGCTATGTATAGGAGTTTTAACTGTGTAGTTCTGCAATACCCCTTCAACTGGATAAACGCAATCCACCCTGTTCTACTGGAAGAATCAGCTTATCCCACTTGACTTTTGCTGTTTTCCCCTCCCAGATAAAGTATTTCAGCTCTTCATTAACTGCTATCCACAACTTCTACTCTGGTTGATAAAAATATGCCTGACCTATGTATAAGACTAAAGGGACTAAAACAATTTAACTGGTTGTATCTTATTATCCATATCCATATAACAAAGCTTCCATTTTCTCAATTTTTGTATTATCTTTTGTTTAGTGTCTTCCAACATACCCTTAGCTGCCACACTAGAATAATTTTTAATCCATACTCCTAAATACTTCATTTCATCATGTCCCCATAAATATGGATATTCCTAAACCAGTTCAAGTAGGGGTACATAATTTACTGCTATTGCCTTTGTTTTAGCTTCATTAATTTTGTATCCCGAAAAGATCTGAAAGTGTCTCAAAATGTTCCACAACACTAATGTCTCTGTCTGGTTTTGTCAGGTATAAAATAGTACCATCTGCAAATAAAGACAGCTTTTCTTGGCTATCATACCAATTATATCCTTGAATTTCTGAGTCCTTTATTTTTTGCTAATGGTTCTAAATACAATGCAAACAATAAAGGGAAAAGAGGACACCCCTGCCTGTTTCCTCTTCGCAAGCAGAAATTATCAAAGAGGACTCCAGCCACTTTAATTTTCACCTCCGATCCCTCATAATCCAGTATTGTTCATTGGTTACTGTCTTCTTAGCTGAATTTCAGTGCATGACAATGCAGTCTTCAGATAAATCTATCTTACTTGCTTGTGAAATACTGAGTATTTTCCCTGGTTTGTCAAAAAATATAGCTTCATAATGCTCTGAGGGCAAATGCTCAGCAGATTAAGTCACCGACACTGCAGTGCAATGCAATGACTTATTTACTTTTAGAGGAAAAACATTTCCAATTGAAAATATGAATGTTTTACTGGCATAATAATTTGGATCTCTTGAGTATAAGATTAGTGTTTAGTATCTAATGGGATAGTAAAAAATAAGTGCTCAATGTCTTCACATAATGATGTTGTCGGTAATACGTTGTCTGGAATAGATTCTACCCCTGACAGCAGGCAGATAAGATCTGTTACCCTAGAGGCTGTAACATGCTTCAGAGTAATCAAGCTCAATGCTGCATGCAGGAAAACAGCACCACCTCAGAGTGTTCCCCCACCCTGTTCAAAAGCTTTCAGTCCGCAATGTGAGTTTTGATTCAGCTGTTTTAATGACATATTTTATCAAACTCTTCCAGTTTGTAGAGAGGCTGTACCTCAAACCAGTAATTACCAAATGAAATCATTATGCCCGCAGCTGAAATATCATTCATATCTTTCTTGTCACTGTTGCCTATTATACCAAGAATGTTAAGGTACTAATATGAAGATATGAATTATTTCAGGATAGTGGAAGAGCTAATTTGAGTGTGTTGTCAAATTTTCAAATGCCTGCATCAATGGATCAAACTTTGGAAAAAAAAAACACTTTCTTTGAAAATATTTAAATAAATCTCATTTGCCCAGTCAATGAGACCACCCTTTATTTCACTTTATGGATTTTTTTTTCTGTAAAATTACACAAATTTGCAGTACTTATTTCAACATGCTACTCTGTTATATCATGCCTGAAAGTTCCAAGACATTTATTCTTTCATTTCGATCTTATGAAGTATGCCATCAAAACCATACACATTTTGTCTGCACTACTGCCTTTTGATGAAATATAATCTATTAAAAACAGTTGTAGATTTGAACTGCTTTTGATATTAATGTTAAAACTGCATGTGTATACCAAGAACATTTAAGGTTTTACAAAATTACGTAAAGTAATTCTTTATCCATGTTAGTAATCTGTATTCACATGCAGTCTTAACTTTCATCTTCAGTAATTATCATGCTTGTGTGAGCTGGGTCTGGTCATTTGCAGCACGCCTAAGTCAGACTCCATACAAGGCTGGCCGGTGTGATTGCTGGTGGCATAATATATTACAAGAGGTCAAGAGTCTGATGAAGATACAATGTCATAAAGGTACTCACACATCTTGCAAGTCTGACAAACATATAGTAACTGTACTTAGTGTAAAGTATTTGCAAATTATGTGATATTGTGGAAGAATCAAAGAAGTATGTGCCAATATGTGTTAGGAGTTGTATTACCAAGTTTACTGCAATAATAAAAAAAAAGGTTTGATACTGTTATTGCTGCATGTTTTTCCTATTTTGCAATTAAACAGGACACTAAGAAAGACCAACATAATGCTGGATAGCATTATCAAGTCTGAGTAGTGACAAAGTCTATTAAATATGGCACTTGGTCCTGAAAGTCATAATGGAAGAAAAGTTATCTAAGCTGCTTTTGAATGGCTGCTGAAGGATTACCATGACTTTAAGAGGAAAGAAATATATGAATAAGGAAGAAAACCTCAAAGTATTGAGAAAGCATATATCAGAGGAAATTAGGAGAGGCTGATAATGATGTGGGAGGTTGGTATAATGGTTAAGGTGTTTACCTAACAGACACAAGGTGCAGTGTTTGATTCTTACATGGGGTAATTGGCTAGGCTTAAAATGGCCCACAGGGGCAGTTAGCCTAAAACTAATCTATGAACATGCTATATCATTGAGCAACATTTGACAATGTACAAAAGATAAATAACAAGATTGGCATCACTGTTAGCAACTGCAGGCAGAAGCATTTTTCACTAACATCAGCACTACTGCAAGGATAGTGGGATTACAGAAAGCACTGATGAAGGTTAAAAGAGAACATATGCATGTAGGAATTCGGTGATAGCCAGAGGAAATGAGAAACATAGGTTCATATGTAAGTACCGCACTAGCTGCCCTTGCTGGCTATTTTTAGCTTATCCAGTTTTTCTTCTGCTGCTTGAATTAACCTATCCCATCTGGTGTTAGAATGGCCTTACCCGTCCCATGGTCGATAATTATATATTACCCCTAATGAGAATAACCAGAGTCATCCCATAGATAATTTGAGGGGACTTATGCATGCAATAAAGTATTTAGGAGCTGCCTCTGTCCATTTGTAGTACAGGGGAAAATCCTGGGGTAAATTTTGTGTCTCCCATCCACAGAAACAAGTTGAGCTTGAATTTGGATAGGGCTGAGTTTTGTTTGATGTGGATGGGGAGTCTGTTCCAGAGCAAATGTGCCCTCTGCAAAATAAGCTTGTCCCTCCAAACCATTCTGTTGAGGTTGTAGAAGAGGTTT
The DNA here is from genome assembly GCF_019279795.1 of Protopterus annectens. Classification (NCBI taxonomy): domain Eukaryota; kingdom Metazoa; phylum Chordata; order Ceratodontiformes; family Protopteridae; genus Protopterus; species Protopterus annectens. The sequence continues at coordinate 1,299,637,261 of NC_056739.1, forward strand.
AGATCCATATACTGAGTATTTCTTATCACAGTTGATTGCTGATGTGCAGTAAATCCATCAGTAATTGGTCAGAGGATGCCTTGTATGCCAGACACAGGTCACCTCTTGGCAGTCTGTAGGATACTGAGTACAGTGACAGGGCTCTGAGTCAGTCCATGTAGGATATGCATTTTAGGCCTTGTATCCATTTTAGTTGTTGCATCTGTCTAGACAGATACATGTAAAAGGGAACATAACTGGCCTAATAAGTGCTGAGTAAAGGGGACAGTGACATTCCTAGATCAAGACACAGTTCCTTTGCTTATAAGCTGCACAATATAGAAGGACCTTCTTGTGACAATAGACACATGTTGGTTGAAACTTATGCCACAGATCACATACTTTCCCAAATCTCAAGCAACTGAGTCAACTCTTAGGTGAGCATTGCCAGTGTGGTACTTCTCCAGGGTAGATAGCTTACCAAATAATATGATAATGTATTTCTGGCATTTAGTTTCAGTCCATGATTTTGGCACCAGCTATATATTAGTGACAAACCTCCCTGTGTGATGGCTAAGTCATTTGGAGATTCCACTACTGCTCCTAGCTTGCAGTCATCTGTGAATGTAGTCAGCCCTAGCCCTTTGGTACTGCCTTTTACATCACTGAAGTAGATGCCAAACAGGAGAGGTCCCAGCACAAAACCCTGGTGAATTCCAAACTTCCCCACTTTTGATTTCTTGCATTCTATCTATGAGGTAGTTGGCAATCCATTAGGTGGCATAGGGGTTTATTCCCAGTTTATTTAGCTTTTCTAGTATATGTGAGTGGAGATTGTGTCAAAACCTTTGGCCAGGTCAAGGTATGTGGTGTGTACCATTTTACCTTCGTCCATTGCTTTGGTGACCTTTTCAAAATGTCCACCAGGCTGAGTAAGCGTAACCTGCCCTTGATGAATCCAAGCTGATATGGGTCCAGTGTTTGGATGTTCCCTATGTCTCTGTTAATTAGTTCCATGTTAAGTCTTCCCATAGCTTTACATATGAGGCTGTTCAGACATATAGGTCTGTAATTGCCAGGGTCTGTGGAAAGTCTTTTCTTATGCAGGGTAATTACTGTCGGTGATCTCCATTCACTTGGTACAAAACCTGTATGGTGGCTGAAGTTGAACATTGTTGTTAGGGGGAATGACAGAGAAGTGGAACAGCAGCTATAATACATAAATAGTTTGGAAGCCCAAGTATTTTCTTCTGTTATTATTTTATTTTATTTTGTTAACTGGGGATGAACACTGATCCTAATGGATCATTTTCAAGTTTAGTCCAAAATTACAAAAAAGCAAAACTGAAAATAACAATAATCATTATAAACAATACGGAAAATATAACCAATTAACTGCAGCAGTAATTTATATAAGATAAATGATAACACTAAACTGTACAGTAATGTGGCAGATGAAATGAAAATAAAAGTAAAAAAAAAACGACTAGTAGAATATTATAAAGTTTTAAAGTAGGAGGAAATATAAGTATATGATAACACTGATTAGCAATTTTATATTGGTGTATGCTAAGTAAACACTGTTTACAGTAGGGGAATGTTTACTTATGCGATGGAAGAAAAGTGAAATTAGTAGAAGTAGATGTGTGAGTGAATGAACGAGTATTTTTTGCACCACAGAAATGATCAATTCCTTTATTTTTTTTTTCAAATCAACAGAGCATGTGAGAACAAATAAAATAATCAGCTACACTAAACTACAAAATATGCAGCTGATTATACATTGTTGATGCATGACCTGCTATAGTGGTGCACTGATTTTATGAGATCTCTGTACATAGTGAAACAGAGTGCTGCTCAAAGATGCCAGAGACTCTGATAAACAGTAAAACCACAATTTATTGTAGCCACTATCCAAGGACAAGCCACGATTTGTTGCAAACAATATCCAAGGTTAAACTCTTTTGTCTTACTTTTTAAACGTGAACTTCTTCAGAACCAACAATCAGTAAACTGCCCTGTATACAAGATCTCAAATGAACTAATCTAATTTTAAATCAATTCAGTTTATCAATTTAATTTATCCAATATTATCTTAATGAAATATGCATCCTACAAAAAAAAAACTATACATCTTTGTAAACACATTGATTATTCCTTTTCCTTGTAAACAAAAGGAAAGCAAATAAAATGAATTGAATTAAAAAACGCACATTCAATGCTATTAGGCTTTACATGCAAAACAATTTTAAATATTCTTAAGTAATTATTTTAAGTTATAATTCATCTTATAAATCCAAGGCTTTAAGCCTTAAAATACGTGCTATCGAAACAGTCTCATTTAATCCAGGTGGGTCCTGGGAATTTAGGCACATTTGCCAATGCAATTCCCTACATTCCTAAAACAGTTTACCAAGGACCCCCTCTAGTATTCAGGAAGACTTTCTCTAATACAGAGAATCGCAACATTTTGTGACTCTCACATTATCTTAGATGTTTATATTAAGGCATTATTCAAATTAACTTTACACATCTAATAAACATGCTTATATATTCTTTTATTTAATGTCCTCTTGGTCTCTCCTACATAATATGCACCACAGGGGTCACAATAAGCAATACAACCGTTTTCAAACAGGATGGTCCTAGAAATAATTCACTTGCTTCTAGTACAAATGGGCATTGGTTACACTGCCAACATTTTCTCATACATTTCAGAGGCTAAGAACAGGGAGAATGCTGCTTTTCATAGATGTTTTTTAAATTCATTTTTGTATATCAGTTTTGGCTCATCACCCAAAAATTGAGTCAGAGCCTTATCTGACTTAAAAACAGCCCAGTAATTCAAAATAATCTTGCTGACCTCATTACTCAGAAGTTGATAGCCAACAACAAACTTTTCCTAAAACTGGATCACTCAATAATTCTTGTTGTCCTAAAATAGGCCTAAGCCTTAAAGCTCTCAAAGATACAAATTCATTTTTTTCTACAAAATACCTTGGGCACCCTCTATCTGTAAACATCTTAACAAGTCACCCACATTACTGAATCATCAGTAATCATCCTACTGATTCTTACAAGTTGCCCTTTACTCAAAGACTTTTTTTTGAGAAATGAAAAAATGCAAATACGAATTTGAAAATGTAGGCTTCCTGTTTATATTGGACTTAAGTTTGCCCTCCTCTTTATATACAGTTGCACCTAAATAATTATGAGAAGTTTTGGAAATAACATGTTGAATTTATGTAGGTTATAAATTCTTCAAATCTACCCTGTGTATCCTTCCATATGATGAAAATGCAATGCAAGTAATGGGTATAAAGGGACCAACACTTAAATGATGAATTAAAAAGTATGTTTTGCTGCCATGCCCACATAACAGTATTGGTGTAAATGAGTGCACATACTGCACCCATTGTTACATCTTGAATTTGTTTATAATATTTACCTTCAAATAAAAAAACTGCTGTCAAACACTTCTTCTTCTTCTTTTGGCTTTTCCCGGTTAGGGGTCACCACATTGGATCACCTGACTAGTTCCATAAAAAAAAAATCAATATTCTGAACTCTTCTGCTGAAACAGTAGAAAAACTTATCAGTGCCTTGGAAAAACTTTCTAAGCCACTTAATAAAGGGATACATCCAAACAGGTCCACAACATCTATATTTATGTTTGGAGATAACTGCCTCAAAGAGTCCCATGAGTCATGCAAAATATATTTAAATTCACCCATAAAGATTTTAACATTCTGTCAATATAGACCACTAAGAAATATGTCTTTGAACTTTTGCCAGCTGCTATAGGTCTCATAGGAGGACTACAGGTATCCTTATACATCTTTAGGATGCCAAAGATAGTACCAAAGGCTACTCAATATGTAAAAATTCATATGAAGTATGAGAAATGAGGCTATCACGCAGTAAGTCATCAAGTTAAAGGTCAATTTTATGGTATGCCAAATAAATCTCATTCAAAGACACTGTAACATACTTGCTCACATCTAACAGTAAATGTAACATTTTGTTAGAATAGTCAAGAGTCCATCCACCACTGTACATCTGTTCAAATAGCCTCCTAGAACATTTTATAAAACCTGTTCTTGAACTGCATTTGCTTTCAAGCATTAATGAGAATAAACTATTCCTAGCACTAACACTGCTTACCTTAATTTCAGAAACATATCACTAAAACTTCAACAATACTCAACCAGTCTGGACCCTTTTATTTCTGAATACGGTTATGTAAAGGCAATACAGTTTGAATACCCATGAAAGCATTTTGGATAAACAATTTATGGACAAAATGGTGCCATGTCATTTAAAAAATGTTTTTGTAGTGGCAGTGATTTCTTACAAAAGTCAGGCTTCACTATATAGTAAACTTAAGTGGCAGTTTTGCATATCATCCTATTATGAAATACTAACAGTGAGTCTGAAGCATAACTTTGAAATAAAACAGGTGAATAGAATATGTTTCTAATTAAACACACCAAACAAATTTGTGATGCTGAATGATGTTCTCATTCCATACCTCTGTTTTAAACCATTCAGACTTTTTTGGACTGAGGAAAAATTCATCCTTAGCAGTGATTTGGACTCGATTACAATGATTGTATGAGTGAAAACGTGCAGGCTTAATCTAATAATATTATTTGATGATGTCTGTCATTAATCACAAGAATCTGTTTACCTCTTTAACGAAACTATGAAACTGTAAATAGTAAGTGATAATAGCCATTGAGGAATATGCCAATTAATTAAATGCTTTAGCAAATGTATATATACTGAATGCAGTAAAAAAGGCCATTTATTAAGAAATGATTTGTTTGATAAAGGGCAACCTTAGTATCATGTCATGAAGGAGAAACAAGTATTTTTTAATGCTGAATGCTAGTTTGTTGAAGTGTCGTTTGGGTGCCACGGGGTGACAGAATAGCAGTACAGTTTATCTTGTGGTGCATTCCGTAAACAATAAGTGTGTTTTACTTTACTATTTTTGCAAATATTGCTCGGCACAGTTTTTAACATGAAAGCAGCATACGGCAACATTTTTTTGACTAAAAAGCACTATTTGAGTATACAGTAAAATTAATATAGATGGGAGGTGGTTCTTTGGATGCTAGCATTTGAACGATAGCATTTAACACAGTATATAAATCCTCTTAGCATTTCAGTCCTGCACTAATTCTGCAGCTAAGAAGTAACACTATGTTTTTTTTAATTGATAATGATTATTTTGTGATATCTGCTACTGAAACATAACAAATAAATATAAGCAAAATAAATGTTCCATATTATTTTATGTTTTAAATCTGCAGATGTCATTCAATACAGTGTTTAATAGGGAAAACAACATACAGGAACATGGTGTTGGCTGACAGGTGATATTCTACGCATGTCAGAATTATTGCTGTGTGGTAATTGTACTGTATAGAATGCTCTTCTGTGTGAAGTAAATTAATGCAGATGATGGAGCTGATCTGTGCACCACAGAATAAATATAGCCTTTTCTGTGCCTTACAAAATTAACAAGTATTTAAAGAATTTAGTTAATACAATTTGCTTTGTACTTCATGATCACAGAAAATAATCACATATCATTTAAGTGGGAAAGCAAAATACAGCATTGTACTGCTGGGAAAAAAAAGCTTTGTAGTACACAAGGGAATTGATACAGCTTACGAAGGTTATTGTTGGCAGGACAGAATAGGCATTGTACAGTTTGTGAAAGAATTAATATACCTTATGCATGTAATTCCGTGCATGGTACACCGAATACAATTGGATGAATGGAAACTGATATAAGTCAAGTAAGAAACATTTTGTTTTGTAGTTTGTAATCACAGGGAAGCCACGTATAGCCTTTTCAAATAATCAGTTAAAGCAAATTACATCATTATACTATTGAATATAAAAAAGATGGAACAGGCCTTTGTAATGAAGAAACAGTGGCTGAGATTGTGTTTTCAAGATATGCTTTCTGATTAATATTAATAAAGAAATTTTCTTTTGGGAGGTCATTTATTTATCTACTCATTTACTTAGATGTCATTTTATTGCTTGCATAAAGATTTGCTTGGATGCAGATGGTGCCTGCAGGAACATCTTTGTGATTGAATCAATGTTTTGTGCTTGTACATCATACATGCATACTTTTCATTTTTCAGATATCTTTTGTTTGTTCCAGTAGCAATGTTTCAGTTACATGTCATGTGGAAAGCGTTGAGTAGTCACTCCTTTTTCATCAGCAGACTGTGAAAAATAAATATAGTACAATGAGTGTTTTAAAGACAAACCAGGTAGAGCTCTATCATGAAATAAAGCGTTGTCTTAAACTAAATAAGGGATGCATAACATTTTGGAGGCTTTGTATGTAAGGCTGATCTTGGCTATTGAGGCAGTAATATTTTCTTAACAGGAATTTATAGAGGTACATATAAGTTAACTTTAGAAGAAAGATGAAAAATTCTTACGTTAACTCTCAGTGAAACAGCATAATTAGTTTTGCCTTGTCAGCCTTTTGTTTGATGTATGTCTTCTGAAACAGTGGTAATTGAGTAAAGCTATATAGAAGCCTGTTCATCCTTGTTAATGGGAAGTTAATCTTTTAGGGCTTAGAATGGAAGGTACAGTTGTGTAAGAATTTACCATAGCTGTAGATGTTCTACTGATCACTGTTGCTATATCCACGCCAATGGGTTTTCACAGCTAACATCTGGTTGGAGTACAAAAACCTAAACCTTCCCAGAAGAATACACCTAAAGTATGACCACCGGTCACAAGTGTAGGGTTAGGTAAGCTGATGTAGTACTGTAAATATTCATACCATCTCCAAGAAAGCAGCCAGAAGACATCTGACAGCAAACAGTCAGCTAGTAGGAGAAGAGGGTGCCCTTGGGTCCTAGGGTCAGTCAGACAGGGCACCACACCATTGAGAGAAAATGGCAAGGGGGGGGGGTGTGGAAAGGAACAATGCAGCAGTGAAGAACAGGATATCTACTGCTATAATGAGTTCTTACACAACTGCACTATGTCCTGACTGAAATCACTGGTGCAGTATTCCAAACTGATGGGTGATTCACAAAGCTTAATGGAAAAGAAAGAAGGATAGCAGACAATGGTGAGAACTGTCCAAGATGCCAGAAAGGACTGACCTGGCAAGGCTGCTGTAGACCTGGAAAAGGCATCAGTTCTGTAGTGTTTAGTAAATGTGTGGACAAGACAAGGTATCAGCTTTCAGTTTGGTTCTGGGATCTAGACCTTTGAAGAAATTTCAAGAAGAAGCTGCTTCTCTAGTGGAGTGACCCTTGGGAAAGAGGTGAAGGATTTCCCATGGTGAGTACAGCAAAAAGAAATGGACTTCGAAATCCAGCTTGCAAGAGTTTGGATACTGGCTGATTTAGTTTAGAGTCTGAAATAGGCAAATAGTTGGTCTGAATTATGAATAGTTTTAGTCTTGTCCAGATAGTATCTTAATTGTCTGAACATATCAAGGGAGTGAAGAAGTCATTTACCCCCTGTTCTGTGCATTGGGAAAGTAAATTGGGAGATTGATAGCCTGTTTGAGGCTCTCTCATTTACTACTTTAGGCATGAAATAGGGGGTGACCCTCAGGGACACTCTGTCCTTACTGAAAATAAGGAAACGAGGAACAGCCATGAGTGCCTGTAGTTCTAAGACTCTTTTAGCAGAAGTGAGAGCAAGTAATGCAATGGTTTACCAGGTGCAGACTTCATGAGTAGTGGAAGCAGCTGGCTCAAAGGAAGGCAAGTGAGATTTTCCAGCACAAAGTTCAGATCCCAAAGGGGAGAGGGGCAAAAGGTATTCTCTGAGGGTTTTAAGTGTAGATCTCCTTTTAAAATTTGTTTAACCTCAAGCCTGGACTTAGGTGGATTGAGGGGAAATCAGATGAGATGGCTGAAAGGTGGGCTTTAATAGAAGAATAAGTCAGACAGCTTTTCATGAGCTCTCACAAATAGGATAAAACAAGAGGAACCTGCAAGTTTATAGTCTACTAATTTTTAGCTTAATACCATGTTGAAAATCTCTTCCATTTGGCTAGGTAGGACTTTCAGGTGATGGGTCTGCTTATTTCCTGGAGAACCCAGGGCATGTCCCCAGAAAACTGGTGTGTGGAAGGGATCAGAATCCTTTTGTCCATAGGTTTAGAGTAAGGGATGATGTGTTTAGTTGAAGCAACAAGCCCTTATGTTGTGTGACTAAGTTCACTTTGTGGGTTAGCTTGTGGTGACTGCCCCTGGCTATGTGATAGAGAAGATGGAATCAATGTTGCCTGATCCAAAATGTCAATAGTAGATTTTTTTTAGATCTTTAGTAGAACTTTTGGTAGCAGAGGAAGTGGGGGGAACGTGTAAAGCAACTTACCTGTCCACTGGAGGGAGGGCATTCTCTCCGCCAAGCAAAGGGGCAAGAATTTTATTGCAAAAGAAACAGAGCAGTCTGTTGCTCTCTGAGGCAAATACATCTATCTGAGGTGTTCCACACCTGCGGACTATGTCTAAGAACACCAGTATGTTGAACATCCATTTATGGGAGTCTTTGATGGTCCTGCTGACAGAGTCTGCCAGGATGTTGTCCTTAGAGGGGAATGTATACTGCTTGAAGGGACATGCCTGACTTGATTGCTAGGTGCCAAGCAATCTGAGCCAATCTGTCTAACTGGTATGATCAGGTTTCTCCTTGCTTGTTTGTGTATCACATGACTTCTGTTGTGTTGTCACAGGGTCATAGGTGGTTACTAGGCTAACAACCACAAGGGCCTTTTTAAGCTTAGCCATGCATCCCAAATCTCTGACAAGTTCTGGTACATTTGATAACTGTAAGCAGGGGCTTGGTAGATGAAACATTTGCAAGCATGGGCTTGTGAGATGAACCATTTACAGGATGCTTGTATCTATCCAATTGTCCAAGTTACACTTGAATTGGGTTAGGGAGGAACTCTGATTCACAAGGATGGGGAGCCTGTTACACAGACAGAGTAGTCTCTGGGATACATACCTGTCTCTTCAGCATGTCCTATTTATATCACGGGCAAGGTTTAAGTGTTTACAACAGGTAATTTTGGTGCTGCTTGTTTTGTGGATATGCAGGAAGCCCAGAGTGGAGTCTGACAATGCCCTGTATGCCAGGCTTAGATCTCCCTTCAACAGACAGTAAGAGACAGAAAACAGGGGGAGCCTTGAGGCAGCCTGTGTATGACATTTTACTTACACCCTGTTTTCTTTTAGTAAGGAACCTCTGTGGGTTTTCCATTTGTTGGAGATGCTTGGTTAGGTACATACCAAAGGGGGCACTGTACTCAATGATACTTTGTTGAATGCCAAATAAAGTGGAACAATGACTTCCTTGGACCTAGATGCCATACCTTTATTTATAAGTTGTGCAAAATAGAATGATTTCCTCACTACTGTAGATGCATGATGGTCAAAGGCTAGATTACTGTCTATGTGTGTCCCTAAATCTCTGACTACTGGGTCAACTCTAAGGATTGTATTGTCAATATGAAATTTACCAGTGGTGGATGTCTTACCAAAGGATACTATTATGCATTTCTTGGCATTTAGCTTTAGTCCATGGCTCTGATACCAGTTGTTTGTCTGTAGCAGCCCTTTCTGGACAGCATTTGTGTCGGTGTGGGATTCAATGACAGCTTACAATTTGTAATCATCTGCAAATTTAGTCAGCCAGAGACCACTGACATTGGCCTTAACTTCAGAGAAATAAATGGCAAAAAAGAGCAGTCCAAGGACAAATCCCTGAGGGACTCTAGTTGTGACTGTTTTTTTTTTTTTTTTTTTTTGTCTGTGAATACTCTTAGAGGTGCTGATTTCCGGAGATGGGTTTCTGTCATCACTTTCAGCTCTTCCTTAAGGTTTGGCTGCAAACAAACGTGGACCTTGTGGATTCCTGTCTATGCACCCCACCAAACCTTATCACAGGTGTTTGTGTACACCTTTTAACTTGAAGTCTGTATCTTGAAATGCATGCCTGGATTGAGATTCACCTGTCTCACCCACCTTAGGGTATCCTTCCTCAAATAGGGCATGGAAAAGATCTGTGTGTCCAGGGAGTAAGAGTGTTGAGGCCATAGATTTTTCATGTAACACTGAATTTTCATATGCAACCTGGCTAAATGAAACATTGATATAATTGCTGCCATGTAGCCTTGTGCTCTGAAATCTCCCTGGCTGAAAAAGCTCAGAGAGCTGTTAGGGACTAGGTGTATGTTGTAAGGCTCTGCACCTTCTCCTGGGTCAAGAAGGCCTACATGTTTTTGTGTCTAATCTGCAACCCAAGAAAGCTAGGTCTTCAGTGGTGTGAAGGGAAGATTTTGAAAGAGAGAGTGAATCCCAGTTGCAGGAGGAAATGAAAATGAAAGTGAATGTGAAATGCTACAGTAAGACCGAAGATGAAGAGGCCTGGATTAAAACATCATCCAGGTAGGGAAATACTTGTATTCCCTCAGTCCTGCAAAAAGTTGTAAATGGGGCTAGGGACTTTGTGAAAACTCTGAGGAATGTATAAAGTCCAAAAGGCAAAGCAGTAAACTGAAAGCATGATGAGCCAGTAAAGAGTCTTAAAAATTTCCTGCAAGAAGGGCATATGGAAATATACAGGTACACATCCTACAAATCCAAAAATACTAGAAAGGCCTGCAAAAGGATAAAGGGGAGAAAGGTCTGATGAGACAGCATTTTGAAAGTGGGTACCTTGAAAAAGTTGTTGAGCTGGGAGTGATCTTGCATGGGTCTCCAGCGTCATTCTTTTCTTGGTATCAGAAATAGTCTGGAGTAGAATTCTCGTCCATCAAACTGAAAAAGAACTGTTTTTATGGTGCCTTGTGACTGTAAGTCTCAAAGGATTGGAGAAAGAAGATTTAACTGGTTGTGGGACAGAGGCAGTATGCCTTTAAAGGGAGGTAGTTCCTTCCAGAACATATTGTAACCTTTTTCGAAGATGGTGAGTACCCATTTGTTTGTGGTAATCTTTTCCCAGTTTGTAATGGAAAGAGAGATTATTTTTGAAGAGGGAAGGGTAGGACTAAGGGACAGGGGAAAGGGGAGGGGGTGGGTTGTGCTAAGATATTCACAGTGACTTATCAGTGAAGGGAGACCTCCCAAATATGGAGTTCCTTTCAGATTTTTCCGGAAATCTTTTTCTGGTTACCTCTTTCCTTTCTGAGTAGGCCTATGTTCCCTTCTATCAAAGGAAGTATATTTGGATGGGTAATCTCTCTGGCACCTGGGCACAGAGGTAAGAAGGATTTGTCAGCAGTTCTTCATAGTTTTACCTTGTTCATTCAAGGTTTTGAATAAGCAAGCTGCCTGTGGTCCAAACAAAAGGTCACTGTCAAGGAAGGAATCTAGGACTTTAGCCTTGCAATCTTTTGGCAGGGGGTGGTTACACAGACAGGTGTATGTCCGAATGACTGAATTCGTTGCATCTGCTCTGAAAGATGCCCAAAAAGCATTATAGGGGGTGGTTACACAGACAGGTGTATGTCCGAATGACTGAATTAGTTGCATCTGCTCTGAAAGATGCCCAAAAAGCATTATAGTTGCATTTTGTACTATGCCAGGCCAGTAGTATGATTTATCAAGGGTGAAATTCGGTGCTTGGAGTGTATGCCTGACATTTCAGCCACAGACTTGTTCAGATTGCTAATGAAAGATAAGAAGTATTTGGTCATCTGGGTTTAATAATTAATGGCCCTGAAGGCCATGGTAGAAGATGTTTAGACCTTCTTTCTCTACCTATCGATGTCCCTGTTGTCCTTGTCTGATTGTAGGACATTAGCACTTGGCAGTAGCTTGGAGCATTCTTCTCAACCTGTTACCTCACAAAATCTGGACAACGTCTAAAATAATGAGGGGATAAAGGCCCCAAAACAGGGACAGGTTTTAAATATTGCTTTTATAAACTTAGAAAGTTGCTAGAATAACTGGATTTGTGTTAACATGCATTTTCTGGGGAATATGAACTTTGAAAGTCAAGTGCCTGTCATTATTTATTGACTTCAGTCATCAGTGATTTCCCAAAAAACAAACATTTTATAAAGAGCAGACCAAAAAATATGACAGAATAAAAATCTGTGAAAATCTGGACAGTTGAGAGGTATGGCTTAAAAGTTTGTCTAAGGCTAAGGAAACACATGAAGGGTCAGCTAAAGAATATTTAAAAAGGAACTTAAGATCATTTTGAACTCTGTAGAATGTATCTGCCTCTGGGGAGCTGGGGGCAGAGAGTGTGGAGCAGTGAACATGGAAACAAAAGCATCCAGAAAGGCCTCCAGGACTGGATAGACGGGGAGGGGCTGGAGTGTCCACCTCTGAAAGGCTATAGTATCTCTTCTGGACATCAGAGTTTTGCTTAGGCTCCCACTCAAAATGTTTCATCATATCTATACTGGTCAATATGCAAAATTTCTGCAGAAGCATAAGTCATCTGAATAATTCCACATTAAAGAAATTTATAACTAATGAAGAAGCTGCTGCTGCTAGAAAACAACTTTATATTTCAGTGTTTCATCTACAAATTCAGTGTCTGCTGCCCTTGAAGAATAAATTGCTTCTGTTACAATAAAAAAATGGTAAACTGTTAATATTGCATTAGGAAATAAATGGCCAACTGACAGCAAATTCATAGTTACTAGGCATCTCAGTCGAAGGAGGACACACTCAGGACTACAGCCCCCCACACCCTTTAAAGTACAACACAGTATCAGTAATCCAACCTTCTGCATCAAAAGTAGGTATGTTACCTGTTGTGCTATGAACACTGTTTTGAAATAATAAAGCACAGTAGTGATGCCCATTTGTCAAACAAAACAATTGCACATTAAATACAGACTTAGCATAAGCAATAGTAAACTTCTCTCCCCTTGAAGCTCGCAATTCCTTGAATATGCACTTCTTCTGGTTAGGGGTCACCACAGCGGATCACCAGTCTGCTCATGATTGGCAGTAGAGTTTTACGGTGTCAAGTTGTCAGCCGGGTGCCCAACCTTCCATGGAAGGCGCACATACACATATACACACACACACACACACACACACACACACACACACACACACACACACACACACACACACAGCCAATTTAGAGTGTCCAAGCCACCTACAGCAAGTCTTTGGGATGTGGGAGGAAACCGGAGCACCCAGAGGAAACCCACGCGGCCACAGGGAGGACATGCAGACTCCGCACAGAAGGCACTCTAGCTAAGGATTGATCCAGAGAACCTCTTGCGGCGAGACGACAACGCTAACCGCTGTACCACCATGGATGCCCAATTCCTTGAAAATGCACTGCAGCTCACAATTCCATACGGAAACTCACAATTCCTTGAACATGTACTGAAACTGACTTTTTTCTCTGTGTGTAATTTGGTAGTTGCTGTAGAGGATTCAGGCTCTTGCTTCCTGTAACTAAGGCACTAAGGTACAGGGTTTCTGCATAAGCAAATTAACTAATTTGTCATCCCTGCTTAGTTAATTTTACACACACTTACACACACACACACACACACACACACACACACACACACACACACACACACACACACACACACACACACACACACACACACATACACACACACACACACACAAACACACCCCTTACAGATGGAATGGAACGTTGTTCGTTTGTCCTTTGACAGGATTGTTTTTTCATCTGAGGTTAAGATCCAGGACGGAATGTCCTGAATTTAAATTCTACATGTGGAATATGGAAAACAAGAAGCAACAGCAACAGGTGCAGCATAGATGCACACAGGGACGGGGGCACACAGACTTAAAGTGCATTCTTTAAAAAGAGCGTGCTAAAAAAACACACATTTTTTTTTTTTTTTTTTTTAATTAAAAAAGTAATTCTGGCAGCCTCTCATGCTGGATCCAGCTCTGCTTCAGACATATGCTTCTGTGAAGATTTATGATTTGGTACCCAGGCCAGACAGTGTTGAAAACCCATATGTTTGGAATACTGCAACAGTGATTTCAGCCAAGACATCAACAGAGATAATAAACAGATTAGTTTGAATCTTACCTCCTGTAGAAAACAAATATATCACTATCACTAGAAGCCCCTCTGACCAGTCATTGCATGAAATACTTTCCTGTCAAATTGTCTTTCATTGCTAAAGATACATTCTTGCTTCAAGAGTCTGCCAGAGATTTTTTTCTTTCCTGGGAGGCATACTGCTTCTGGGATTATGTGTTGGTCTATCATGTGCTCACTGCAGCATGGCAGAAATGGGTGCCATGTTATTGCTTATTTTATTGGCACATTAGTGTCTGGTTGTGCTCAAGTGTACTAGAGATCAAAATTAATTGCACAGCATTTAAATGAGCATGTAAAGCTACAGATATTGCTCGCATTTCCTTGACACTGATTATGTATAGTCCTTTCTTAGATGTCAAGTGGCCTGGACTTCGAATTTCTCGGGATATATTCCCCAGGCATGAATAGAAGCATCTGCTGTTAGAAGCTGTATATTAATTACTTGATTATTTCCCTGAATATCTCACGGTATTATGTGAATCTCAAACTAGTTAGTTAGTTATCTGAGTAACTGGGAAAAATAATCCAAACCGGCAGTACCTTTTTTCAGCCATGAACTAAGGAAACAGATAAAGGAAAATAAATCAAATATGAACAAATAGCAAGTAATCTGCAACTAAACGTGTTTGTGTTCATCTAGGTTCAGTAACACTTTTTACTATAACATGCTGAAATGTTCACAGTTCATACAATAACTTTCAATGCTGTTATTTAAGACTATATGGTCTCTCTGGTATTGTCTAATGCTTATAAATCTTTGGTTGCCGCTACTGTTTATTTTCTTTCACATTTATATTTCATATTTTATTCTATTTTATTTTTAGTTTTATGAAACAGAGGAAAGGTATATACTTGACAACTGTGAAAGAAAATAAAGTTCCAAAATTATGGACCTGCAACTGAGAAAGCGTTATTGTCCCTCTGGCACTTGTGTTGAGAGACATCTAGGGATAACTTGGAAGTGCATGAAAATCACAGAATTGTGTTTAATGTCTGAAATGAAAGTGAGATAATAAGGATAGATTGATGACCTACATTAAAATGGTTTTATATTAAGGTTGGACAAAAGAATGGTGCAAATTTTTCTGGTAGTAAATCAGCCTAAGCCAAGAAATGACAGTAAAGTTCCCTGTCTGGTGAATCTAAAGTATACTTTATTTACAAGCATCATCAGTATATAGCTTTTAGTTACTACAATACAAGAGAGTCAAATCATAACTTGGACAATGCCTTAGTTTAGAAGGAGGCTTCTTAGCACAGAGGTTTTTCATCTACTTTGTGCATGAGAGCGATTTGCGATTCTTAATGTTTAGCCAATAGCTGATGATAGCAGAGTTTAGTTATGTTTTTTTTTTTTTTTTTTTTTTTTTTATGGCTTCTCCCACACTGGCATTTTGGGATGAAACTGCAAACACATGTATCAAGCTTAAGTTTTTCTTATAAAACAAAGTATGTATTTTTTTTTATTTTGATATGATTAATGAGTTGACACTTCTTTCTATTCTAATAATACACTAGTAATCCACTAGAAGTAGGTCAGGGTAAAGAGTGCTTGAATGGACAGACTTATAAGGCATTAGACCATCAGCAATTAATTTAGCAAGAAGACCAGTGCTGTCACGAGTCAGTGCCGATAAAAGAACTGAATTAAATGTGGAAACATGTAGACCCTTGAGTGCCCCTTGTGATGATATGGGCAAGTGCCAGCATAGCCAGCTGGAGTTTTGTAAAGAATGATATGTCCTTTGAATATCAAACTGATTTATACAAGATGCTTGTGTTACAAATGTATTAGAACTGTATGTCAGTTGTATATCAAACTGCATTATACAGATGCTTTTGCTAAAAATGTATTGGTGAGGTTTGCTTGTGTTAAAATGTATCAACAGTGCACCCTGATGAAATGTATGTGTATTAGTGTAACTGAACTAAATGGATATATTTTAATGGAGGACATTGGGACAGCAAATGTTAACATTAAGAAAAATAAGGGAAATGTAAATAAACTGCTAAACCATTAAAATGGCACCCCACAGTGCTGAATAGGACTGGAGATGACAGGCCTAGGAAAGAGCCTTTGTTCACTAGCTCAGTGAAAAGAGGGGAGGCTCCAGGCACTGCTATAAACATTTGGATGTGTATTGTGGCAGTCTGTGTCAGCTTCAAAGGAGAATACTGTAAGAACCTAGAGTGAGGTGACAAGATAAGATCATTCTGCCAGCCCTCTTGGAAATTATATTTTAGATATTAAAAAGAAAAATCTGAGAGTATTTAGTATTTTGTTTGGGAAGCCTGACAGACCCTCACTCACTAGCATCTTTCCTTGAGATAGTAAGTAACTTAACTAGGGAACAGTAAAATTCTCTTAGATTAAGTCAGGAATATAGTGAAGCTTAGTTTAGAGAGTGTTTTTCTTTATTTGTATGAGTCTGTCCATCAATGTTAATTTCAATATTTTCTGTGATTTGCACTGTGTAGTTTACTGTTATACTTACACTGAAACTGAGCACCATAACTTATAGATGTGAACCATCCCCAGAATATTGTTGTGTAAATACTTATCTTACTTATCAGCAAGGTTTTCTACTGTGAAAGTATATGCTATGATGGCTAGATCCTATTGTATTTTTCAATGTGTACTTGTAATGTACACGTTTTCACTGCTTACTGTTATGTTAGTGACTACAGACTGTTAATAGTGTTACTAGTACTTATATTATTTGTCTTGCTTTTCAAACTTTCACAATTACATTCAGTTGTTTTTGTTGCTCTTAATTCCCCTGTTACCCTGCATTCTCCATTCACTGTTGTGTCTACACCTCCCTGCATCCTTCCACTTGTCATTTCCAACCTCAGACTCCAAACTGTATTCACTCCCCTGCATCCATACTATTCAAAGACCCTCCCACACTTTACTCATATCTCAGACCACTGTCTCAAGTAGCTCTCACCAGCACCCACAGTCTCATACTGTGCACTCCCTTACATACTATACCCCCAATACACACTACTACTCTTCAAGCTTTTTTTGCACTTACATTTGGTTCCTCTTCTCCCTAACCCCTCTCTTCTCTCTTTTTTATAGGTTACCAATATCCACAACTTCAAAGCCCACAGACCTACCCTACCTGGAACTACTTGCAGTCAAGTACCTTCATGAATGCCTCCCTCCATTTTGAGTCTATATAAAGTATGTCCTGCTAAATTCACTAGTTAATACCTGAACTGTTGCTCCTCTGTTGGCTGTTTCTTGGACAGCTCCGGGCTGCTCCCTGTTCTCCATCTACCCTGCCCCCCTACCTTTATCTAACTATACATACTCTTAAAGCTCTCTGTCTGCTGTGCCCCCCATTCTCTGTTTTCTCCTACTCTAAACTGTCCCTCCTGCACTTCTCTAGCCTATTTTTCATCTCCTGTTTCTACATTCTGTCCTGCTACCTTCTTTCCTAAGGATTTACTTAGAATATCTATGCGAGTTGCTACACCATCCTCTGCCTCTCCTGCTCCCACTTCTGTCAAACTTACCTACTTTACTGATTGTTTTCTTAGATTTCTCCATGGGTATAGCCTCACCCCATTCACCCCCATTTCTCTCCGAAACCCTACCTCCATTCCCACATACCCCCACTTCAATTACTTTTATCGTATCCATTCCCTCCCCTTCCTCTCTGATCAACCACACACAATCCTCTTCCTGACAGAAACCAGGAACTAGCCACACTTTAACTACATCACTTTCTACTTTCAACAACTCCTCCTCTACCCTTTCTACAACTTTTCTCCACACACTCTAAAATGCAACTCATGTTCTTTGCCACTTCACTTCTTATACTTCTATCTGTTCTAACCTCCTATCACACTAACCTTTCCCATCCTTATATATGCTCTCCTACCTCATGCATCCCTGAAACTCTTTATACCTTTCACTCCTTTATCATCTCTCCATGCCTCTTAAACTACTCCACTAACTGCTTTCTTAAACTAACTATACTACAGAACTATCCTTTCTCCTGTAAAACCAAATCTAAATTTTACAACCAACACTTACTGCTAACTCCACTTACATTTTTTGTTAGTAACTTACTCCTCTCTGAAGACATCCACGCCAACCCAGGCCCCCCACCCCTACCCACATCCACATACCCTACAAGTCTCCCTCTACCTCCCCCTCTCCTCATGATTCAAACCACATTCCCAATCAATACACATCATTACACAAACAACTAGCTATCTATTCACTAAATATTCAAAATTTCACTAACAAAATCACTGAGCTACACACCTGGATAGTCCATACCTCCCCTCACATTCTAAGCTTATCCGGAACTTGGCTAAAACCCCACATTACAAACCATGAAATACTCCCACCTAGCTATAATATTTACTGGTCTGATAGATTCCCAAAAAAAGAGGGTGGCGTCACCATCCTCTACTCTGATGGCCTAAATCTCTCACCGGTCACCATCCCTATCCCTGACTTACTCCCAGCTGAACTAATCATCCTAAATTGCCACCTAAACCCACACAAGAAATTTGCCATCACTTCCATATATATCACCCTGGAAATAATATCCCAAACATAGAAAATATCCTGTCCTGGTTTTCTCATAACATACACTATGAAACCCTCATTAATGAAGATGTCTACATTGACTGGTCCAAACTTACAAATGACTCTCCACTCTTTAGTATCAACTTACAGGGATTCCATCAACTGATAACAACCTCCACCTGCCTGCACAAAACCTTTTCTTCCAGCTCCACTATTGACTGGATCCTCACTAACTTCCCCAACCTCTACCAAAGCCCAGCTACCCTGCCAGACTCCTTAAGTGACCATCTTGATACCTCCATTCTAAGACACTCTGTCCAATTACTCAAATAACACTTTTATAGAGACCGTCCTAAACTCTCTAACTTTAATACCATCCAATCTAGTATTGACTGGTCCATTCTCAGGCAGATCCCTCTTGATGATGCAGTGAGTAAATATAATAGCATTTTCTTAGACACCCTCAACTCCCTTGCCCCCTCCAGGAGAATTAGAATCAAATCTAATTATGCTCCCTGGCTTTCTAAGGATACTAGATCTCTATGCACAAAAGAGATTGTGCTTGGAAAGCCTGGGTCAAAACAAAATAACTACCCCTGCTACAAAACTACAGAGAACTGCAGAATCTTGTCAAGAAACAAATCAATAATGACAACAAATCCTACTATAACTCTCCCCAAATCAATAGCAAGCCACGTAAATTTTGGTTTACTCTAAACAAAATTCTTTGTCCAGCCTGTCCTTCCAACCCCTCCCTTTTCCCAAACAAATCTCCTCTAGAAACTGCTAGCCTTCTCAATAAACACTTCATTGACAAAGCCCCAAAACTTACACCTTCCAAGTCCAACACAACTGCCCCCCTACCCTTTCCAACCCACTCAACAAAAACCTTTTCTCATTTCACTCTGTTCCCACCTGTTACATTAAATCACTTCTACTGAAGCTTAAACCCTGCTCTCCCTCCACAAATAATCTCTCGCCTACCTTCCTCAAACTGGCTGTTGAATCTATTGCCTGTGATGTATCTCAACTAATCAATAGATGCATTTAAGAAGCTACAGTGCCTTTCATTTGGAAATCCTTCTTCACCATCCCCTTGCACAAAGGGGGGAACTCAACTGACCCATTGCCATCCTATCCCCTCTCTCTAAAATACTCATAAACATGCATTCATTCACAGCTTCTCAACTGTCTCCTCCAACAAAACCTTCTTACTCCCACTCAACACAGCTTCCAGTCAAACCACAGCACAGCTACTGCCCTCCTATCATTTACTCACACTATCGCTGAGGCCCGTGATAAGAACCAACTCATATCCTGTCTCTTCCTTGACGTCTCCAAAGCTTTCAACATGGTCTCTCACCCTGTACTTCTATCTAAACTAGATAATCTCAACCTATCTGCTGCCTACCTAACCTAGTTCTCAAGCTACCTCTCTTGTAGGCAACAATCTGTCAGATGGCTCTCATACTGCTCACACTCCATTCCAGTCCAATCCAGTGTTCCACAAGGCTCCATCTTAGGTCCCCTCCTGTTTAACATCTTCACTAATGAACTACACACATCCTGCAAACTATCTTCCCTCATCCCATATGCAAACGACTTGACTCTCATCTCCATCTCCAGCAATATCTCTGAACTGCATATCCTAACCCAAGACACCTTTCTTTCTATTGAAAAATGGCTGTCTGATAATCTACTCATCCTAACCCCCCCCCCAAAAAAAACAAAACTGCTTGCTCTTTTTCTCCCATTCTCTCTCTCATCATAAATCCACCTTTGTTTTCACATCAACCAATAACACCATTATACAACCTGAACCCCACACAAAGCTCCTAGGTGCCATCATTGATGATGCACTTAAATTTAACTTAAATATACTCCAAAGCATAAAAAAACTCACCAGAAACTAGGCTTGGTCTATTGCAACACAAATGTTCTAACTTCCAATGCTAAACTCTTCCTGGCACAGGCTCTTCTCCTCCCTAACCTTCTCTATGCTGCTCTAGTCCTAACATTCAGTCCACAACCTTGTCCAAACTACAACAAATGTACCACAAAATAGCTAGATGTATCACCAACTCTCCTTATAACTCGCATGACTGCCTTACACTCAACTCTCTCCAATGGCTTGAACTCCCCCAACAACTATTTCTATCACAATTTCAAGTAACACACTCTATATTATAGACACCATCTTCCTGCCAAGCTCTCTCCTCCCTGGTATCTACCTATTCCCCCCCCTCGGACCTTCCACACCTCAAACCAGCAACTCCTCGATATTTACCAACCAAAGAAACATGTGGGCAAACTACTATATAAATGCACTGTGGCACAAGCTTGGAATAAACTCCGTACACACATACGCTCCATTACCCACCCATTACACTTTAAAAAAGAACTCAAACTCACCTACTTAACACCAGGATTTGCCCCTGACAGGTCCCTACCTAACCCCACCACACTCTTGTATTTCATTCCCACCATACATGTACTTATATTAGTCTCTGCCTATTCCCTCATTAACCTACTAGGTATTTATCTGGTTAAATCAACCTCACAAAATTGAAAGATCAAATTTTGCTGTATATTTTGTACATTTTGTACAATGCTACTTGTTTATGATTATGTGTATGCTTCTTACTCTTTATTTTTTTTATCTGCTGTATTTTTAATTTTACTATCTTAGTGTGTGAATTTTTAATATACTGTAAACTGTATGTAGCTGGAGCTTTTCTCCTTTGGTCTCCACTGAAAATGGGCTAGTGGCCCAGCTGGACTAACCCAGTTAACAAATGGCAATAAATAAAATAAAAATAAATAAAATACTGTAAATATATATTCAATATTTTCTTGTTCTTTTATTATTTATTATTAAATATATTTAAAACTTTTATTATGGCTGGTCCTTGCAGAAAGTATCTAACCTCTGAGAGTACTTATATTTATTTGGTAACACTGTGTGGGTCACTCCATAAGGCCTACCCATATCAGTGAACTACTATCATTTGTATTACTATTAATTTTACACAGTATAATTGGACACCCTTCGTTAAGGGCCTTAGAGTAGCTGATTGGGGCATGTCTGGTGGCGGTGATAACTACCTTATAGTCTGGGAAGAAGGGTGCATAGCTAGTAAACATGTGCCAGCCTTTCCCAGGTGTGTGTGTGTGTGTTGTGTGTGTGTGTGTGTGTGTGTGTGTGTGTGTGTGTGTGTGTGTGTGTGTGTGTGTGTGTGTGTGTGTGTATCAGCTACTTGGGGCAGACACACGAAGCACTGGGTTTACAGAGAGGGTGCTGGAGGACTCGGCTTGGACACTCGACTGAGGACCTAACCCTAGAGCTGTACCAGTAGGGAGTCTTATTAACGACTTGGAGAGAGGGAGACAGATATAGAGACATCCAGACCTTGGGCTGAGTGTATTCCCTGTATACTTTTAAGGGAAATTGTACTTGATGCAGAGAGGTCTGCATCTGGAAGTACTAAGTGTTTCCATTTGTATTCTGAGTGCACATCCCTCTCCAGTGTCAGTGTTTAGGATTCAGGCTCCTTGATTACTGGTCCTGTGTGGGGATGACACATATTGGTGGCCATCACATATTGGTAGCAGTGATGGGCATCACACCCCTGAAGTCATATATTTGAACTGTGACAGAGGAGAGTACTGTTAATATGAATGATCAGTTATAATAGTAGCTTGTGATGCACTAAGTGGTGTTTCAGCTAGCTTCATATTTACCAAGAAATTTGATCAGAAAACACGGAGACTGAATGTGTAATACTGATACCAAGTCCAGCTCAGAACTCTAGCTGGGTGCCTCACATCACTGAGTACTGCTGTAAACCATCTTTTCATTGCTTACATTTTATTTTTTCAGTACTTTATCTTGGGAATGAGGTTACACAGGTCTACAGTTAGAAATATAGTTATTCTCAACCTCTTTATGGGCAGGTCTGGTAGTATTTATTTTCCAGCATCTTGGGATATTGCCACATATTAAGCTTCAATTTATGAAGTAGTATGTTTGGATAGGTATGCATACAACAGACAACGGGATATACTTTTCAAGATGACAGAAGCAGTTAGTGCCATTTCTGTTAACTTCAGAAATTAATTTACCAGAGTCTGACATATTATTTGAAAATTAACTTTGGAACAGGGATGAAAAGAGTCTGAGGGAAGGCAGGATATCTCATATCATAGGTTTTACAATCACACAAAAAGGAATAATGGTTGCTGAGGTACTCAGTTATCAAAAGTGGGACAGTATTAGGGAAGAGACTAATAAATGATATAGAGTACTTGCCTTTTTGGGTGATTATTCTTGCCAGGTTGATATTTAGATTGCAATATGGTATATTTTGAAGGCTGCAGAGAAACAAATATATATTTTATAGCTGGTTTTATGATAATAATACAGTATTTGTTTCTTAATTTCTACAGGGCTTGCAACTATTTCAAGGAAAGAGATGTTTAAAGTCTTCCCCTGCATTTCAACTATTTGACAATGGCTTAATCTTATAACCTGTAAGCTAGTCTCTGTAGTTATCTTTCCCACCACATTTATACATAATAGCATATTTGATAATTATACAGACATACACACATGCACACACACACACAAGTGTGTGCACATCCACACACTCGTGCATACACACATGCGCACTCTGGTTCTCACTAGAGAGGTGTGCTCACCAGGGGTCTATATTATAACATTGAATTTTGTAAAGTTCGAATGTTATAATATCGAATCAGTAATGTTGAAGCAAAGGTGCAGGACACCAAATTCTTTCCCAGGGAAAGAATTTGGTGGGCCGTTGCTGTGGCTTAGCTGTTTTCAGCGTTCAATATGTTGGAACATTATGTGTCGGGTTAAGGTAAGTGTTCGGTTGTGTGTAGGTTAGGGTTAGGGGGTGGGTTAGATGAGTTAGGGTTAGGGAGCGGGTCAGGTAAGTGTGCGGTTGTGTGGACGTTAGGGTTAGGGGGCGGGCTAGGTGAGTTAGGGTTAGGGCGTGGGTCAAGTAAGTGTGCGGTTGTGTGTAGGTTAGGGTTAGGGGGCAGGTTAGGTGAGTTAGGGTTAGGGCGCAGGTGAGGTGAGTGTGTGATGGAACTTAGGGTTAGGGTTGGGTTAAGGTAATTGGATAGCTAGTAGTGTATGTAAAGTTTAGTTTAGGATTAGGTGTAGGATTTTAAGTGTATGTGCATGGATTGCTGTTTTTTGTGTGTGTTTGTGTTGTGTGTATGTTTCTCGGAATAGCGCTTTTTTTCCCTGGAAAAAAAAACACTATTCTGACTGTTCGATGTTTGCAGATTTCGGTGTTTAGGGTTCGATATTATAACATTCGATGTTTACGACCTTCAATGTTATAATATAGACCCACTCACCAGTGCCCATGGGAAGTTAAATAGGAACAAATGTTTTTTTTTTCTAAGTGAACTGGCCCCATGGCACAGAGGGATGACTATGACTCAGACAAACTAAGGATTGGTGGGAAGATGAACTTGAGCGATTGTCACTGGCTCATCCTTCCTGAAGGAAAGGAGGTGAGTTGACATGGCGACACCTACTTGAGAGCAGGTGATCACCTTTCGACGAGGACTGAAAACTTGCACTGCATTTTCACATAAACATTGAAACCCAGTTTCAGCACTGCCATATTGCATATAAGACCTAATCATCCATTTTGAATCTTTGTTGCCGCAGTTACTTTATCAAGCCTCCACCAGTTGGCTGAACCACATCCCTTCCTCTGATGGGATGGATGAGCCAGCCTCTACCTTTCAGTCTCATCTCACTCCCCCCAATGGCCCCTTCAGTATCGTGACTTAGTAATCAAGACCAGGTCACTGGGGCTGCTCTCATGCTCCCAGTCCTCTGCACCACTGAACCAGCCAAGCAAATGACTCTGCATTTTACAACAATTCATTTGTCTTACCTGTAATGATAAGAATGTTGTACATATTGCTCATAAAGTACATTATGGAGCAGTGTGTTGCAGTGTTACAATTTGTCATCTAGAAAGCAGTGGGTAAAAAAGCCTAGCAATAGGCAGATGTAACAATTCCATAGTGATTATTTCCAAGAATTTCTGGTGTTCATTTCCACCAGTTGCATGATACCAGAGAAAATTAATGTACATTTTGGAGTTGTGACAGTAAATTGCCCTTGGTAGAAGAAATTGTACTAGCCGCTCAGGCAAGTAAAAGATACCATCAGTTATCCCTTTCGTTAGGTACGATTCCATAGTGGGCATGATACCACAATGTACTACTAGGTACACCAGCATTCAACTGGCTGTGAACTATTAAATAGTAAATAACAGCCAACCTTAAACTGCCCTGCTGCTCAGCAGTTTAACAGGAAGGGGCAACCTAAACTAATGTAGCACAATCATTATTAGAGTAAGAGACCAAACAAATAAGATGCTCCCTTGTGTCATTTTATTATTGTCTACCACACTGACAACTTGGTAAAGCAACATTTTAGTGTGTATCAAAATGCCCAAAAACAACACAGACCCTGTGGATATGGTAACAGCCTACATGCTTTTAACTGCCATTCAGATAAAGGAGCAGACAGCCATGTTATGTTTCCTCTTGTTAGCTATAGTTATAGCCACCTAAAGAGATACTGATATATATTACTTCCCATTTTTTATATAAAAATAAGACATACTTATATCTGAGAGTTAATTTATTAAAATTTACATCCTTGTTACCTACTTAACATTCTCACTAGTCTGACAAAAGCATGTTGTGAGCTTAATATATAAAAGTCCTATGATATTTACAATACATGCAATTTTTCAATCTTTAGTACCTGTTCAGATTGCAAGAACTGGCCATATATTTGTCTTTCTGGTGTTAGTACAGTATCTAGAAACTTCAGCTGGGTTACCATAAGTGAATTTTATTTCTTTAATCTCTGTTTGGGACAGTTCAACTTTCATTTCTTTCTGCTAAAATATTTCAGTACAGAAGTCAGTTGTACATCATTGTACCCTTGTGCCATATCAGGCGGCATCATTTCTTGTTGCTGCTTAGATAAATTTGTGTTGAACAGATGCTTCCTTTTCTGACTGTTTGCCTTGCTAAGATTGTTGAATTATGACAGCAAATTAGATAATACTTTGCAGTGTCTGTCATAGTCAAACTTCTATCTTTGCTGATTCCTTTCCAGCATCTCCAACTATGTTTTGATTCTCTGGCATTAACAAGATAGCTGATGTTAGAATTTATTCTTTAACCTTTATCACTAGTCAAACTAGTGAGAAAACAATTTTTTGCAATGTAATATTCATCCCCAAATGACTTTCGCCATACCTATAGGTAATATTCTGCATTATCAGATTTTCATCTCTATATTATTCTTTCTATTTGTTCATTCAATAAGGCTAAAATGGATTTATAATCTCCATGATTAAATCGCCAATTTTGTTCACACCTTTTAAAATCTAGGCTTATTTATCATGGAATAACTGGTTCATACAAAATATTACAAACTCACTGTAAGAATCTGACAGCTTAATCACTTTTGAGTATTAAGCATAAAAATCCACATGGATGAAATACATTTCTTCTTTTTAACTTATTTTAGGACCAAATGCTTGTTCAATAATTCAAAACAAGCAGTTTCCTAATCAACCTGGACTAAACCAGTTACAGGTACCTCCATGTTGATAGACATCTGCATTTTAAGGAGTACATTTCCAGTCTGCACAACTATATTAAGTAATTGTATCTAAACTTTTAAGTGTAAGCAGTCTATGTATTATAAAATACAGTGAAATTATGCTATTTTATAGGACACCATCACTTATAAAACTAGACTTTACTATTTACCAAAACAAGTCTACCTAACATTCAAGCAACAACTCCTTAATAACTTATTTAATTTCAGTGCCATTATTTTCAGCTAATAATTCTAGTCAGTTGCATTGCATGTGACCAAAGCCAAATCCTTTAGTGGTGAATAATGTTCAAGTCACAATGTGCCTGCAGTAAATGTTTTGTGTTTTCAACAAATGTATCCACTTTCTAGAATAAAGACATGCTATTAACAGCATTCTAAACATAAACATCTGTAAAATATTCTTCATTTCACAATGGTTTATTAAGAAAACAAAGTTTTTTTTTCTTTGTGTAAAAAGAAATGCCCAGTATCCCCATAATGTTGAAGTCAAATTAAACAGGTTTGTTAAGTATCATTAGAATCAATCATACCACATTTCACTGGTATAATGAGACCACACTGAGATTTATTGCCTTAATATTTTAAAACTACATTATTATTTTGAGCATGATTCTTATAGGTTCATAGGTTCATACTAGGCTATCTGCCCTAGGGCATTTATAAGCCTAGCCAGAGTGTGTTTGGCTTTCGCCACCCATTTTAAATTAATTTTGCTATGCCCTTTTTCGAGGTTAGTATACTATGCCTCTGTCTAACAGTGACACAGAAGTGATACCTGGGGTAAACCTACTATCTCCCATCCACACATCAAGATTCCTCTTGAAGAGAGTCAATGAGGGACACTGCCTAACCTGGACTGGGATTTTATTCCAGAGTAAAGGGAGCCTCTGGGTTATGAATCTGTCCCTCCAGCATGTCCTATTTATTTCAATGCTGAGGTTCAAGTCTCTCGAGCACGTAGCTCGATGGGATTTGGATTTTCTGAGGTGCAGCATGTCCATTAATTCCGGGTTGGACATGGCTTTATACGTCAGGCACAGATTGCCTCTGAGCAGGCGGTATGCCACTGAGAAGAGCTGGAGTTTCTTTAACCGGGCAGCATATGGCATCTGTCTGAGCCCTTTGATCCTCTTGGTAAGGTACTTTTGGGGTATTTCCAGTTGCTGCAGGTGTCTGGTAAGGTACATCCCAAAAGGGGCATTATACTCAATTATGGGCCAGATGAGGGATGAGTAAAGAGGCACGATGACCTCCCCTGATCTAGATGTGAATCCCTTCATGATTAGGTGGGCTATATAAAATGTTTTTCTAACCACTTTGGCCACATGGTTGTCAAATGAGAGATTGCTATCAGCTTGGGTCCCCAGGTCCCTAATTACTTCTTCTGTACTTAATGGATTACCACCTATGTAGTAATTTGTGGGCACTTTGTTTTTGCCAAAGGGGATGACTATACACTTTTTGGCATTTAGCTTGAGGCCATGGCTCTGGCACCAGTTGTCTGTTTCTATGAGGCCCTTTTGAAGGATGCTTGTGTCAACTGGAGAGTCGATTATGGCACCCAGTTTGTAGTCATCTGCGAACTTGGTCAGCCACAGTCCTTCCGTGTTGGCCTGTTCCTCCGAGAAATATATACCGAACAAGAGAGGTCCCAGGACTGAGCCTTGTGGGACGCCACTTGTAACTGGTTTGGAGTCTGACATGGCTCCAGCAATTCTAACCATGTGGGTTCTGTCCTTGAGCCAGTTTGCAACCCAACTAGTGACATAGGGGTTTATATTTAAGCTGGTGAGCTTATCTATAATGCCCGAGTGGGGTATTGTATCGAAGGTTTTTGCGAGGTCCAGGTAGGCTGTGTGGACCACCTTCCCCTTGTCAATGGCCTTGGTGACAGTTTCAAAGAAATCAACCAGGTTTAAGAGGCAGGATCTGCCCTTAACAAAGCCGAACTGTGTAGGATGCAGTGTCTGTAGGTCCCCAATATCTTTATTTATGAGGTCCATGATGATCCTTTCCATAGCTTTGCAGACCAAGCAAGTCAGGCTTATGGGGCGATAGTTTCCAGGATCCGTTGAGGCACCACCTTTGTGGAGAGGGACCACTGTTGCTGTACGCCACTCTTTGGGTACATATCCTGTAGTAAGGCTGAGATTGAACAGTAGTTTTATGTTTGGGTTTAGCTCTTCTTGGAGTTCATGTAGGATGCAGCCCGGGACACCGTCTGGTCCCATTGATGCTGTGTTTTTGCTTTGGAGAGGCGGCTCTTACCTGAGCATCTGAGATGTCAGGGGACAGCACTCTGCTGGGATAGATATTTGCCCTTTTGGTGGGGGTTTGCGGTGAACGTGTCAGCTGGGATGTTGGCCATGTCTGTGGGTTCGTGTATTTTTGTCATTTTGGCCTAATTCTGAGCATACCTGGGAATTCCCACCCAGGTTCCTAACACAACTAAAGAAAGTCTTGTGATTATCCTTAGTGTCCTGTGCAACTTTTCTCTCAAGCTGGCCTTAGACAATTTTATGAGTGCCCGTAGTTTTTTGCTAATACTGATCAGAGATGCCTTCCCTTTTTGGGATTTTGCTCTATCATGTAGTAGCTTCCTCCTTCTATTGTATAGTTTGTTTATGGATGGGGTCCACCAGACAGGACGTCTGCCTTTGGAGGATTGGGTCTTGGTTTTATTTGGGATTGCATGATCCATGCATTCCTGAAGGTGTTCATAGAATGCGTTTATAAGGGATTCTGCGGTCTGGGCCATATTTTCCACAGGCCCTGGGGCTTTGAAGGATTCCACCTCAGTTTTGAGGAGTGTGAAATTTACTTTAGAGAAGTTTTTCACTGTGGTTTTCTGGGCAGGGGGTGTGGTCGGGATGTGAATATCCAGTGAGATTAGTTTATGGTCTGATCTTCCCAGTGAGGGATACACTTCTGGTCTGGAGCACAGAATCCCCATGTTGGTGATGATCAGGTCCAGTATGTTTTCCCCTCTTGTGGGAGTGGTAACAAGTTGTTCCATAGCATTTGACTTTATAAATTCTAGGAACCTTTGGGCTAGGGTGTTGGAGCTAGAGTAATGCTCCCAGTCTATATTTGGTTAGTTGAAGTCGCCCAGTATAATGGTGTTTGGAGAGACCTTCATATTTCCCAGTGTTCTCAGGAAGGCCGAGTGGGGTTCCTGGCTTTGGGAGGGTGGTCTGTAGCAGGCTATAAACTGGAAGGCAGCTTTACCCACTGTTAGTTGCACATGGATAGTCTCTGATGCTTCGTGCTGTGCCACCAACCTGGAGGTGTGGGTATCTTTGACGAATATTGATACTCCTCCTCCTTTTGTGGTTCGGTCCAAGTTTTGGGGCCGAAAAGCATGGTATGAGGTATAACCTGGTAGTGCTGGGGTGCTCTCGGGAGCCTTGAACCAGGTTTATGTTACTGCACAAATATCAATGTTCTCCATGCTAAGGAGAGTTTTGAGTGCGTGCATCTTGAGGTTTAGACTTCTGGCGTTGAGTAGCATTACTCTTAGTTTCTTATCCCTTGTGATACCTATGGAGGTGGATTTGTCTTTTGAGCCTTGCCTAAAAAAGGCACTATGGGGGTAGCAAGAGCCTTTGCCAATATCGGAAAGCCCAGGGGTGACAGGTGCAAGCCGTCCCTAGCGAAGCATTGTGGCTTGTCGAGCATGTCATCCCAGGCTAACAGGCATTGGATCCCCTTTGAATGACACCAATACTTAAGCCAATTGTTGAAATTGATCATCTTGTCTTCATATTGTGGCATCATTCTTGGTGAGGGTAAGATGCTACTCAAGGTCAGGGTCATACCAGCCTGGGCTACATGCTCAGAGAGCTCCTCTATGTCTCTTTTCATGTAGTCCAGGGAGGTACAGCTCAGGTCATTCACACCAGCATGGACAATGACTGAGTCATATTTGTACTTGCCTTGGAATGACCTGAGTGCTTGTGTTATGTGGCGGATCCTAGCGCCCGACAGGCAGCTCACCGTGACCTTCTCCTTGTTCAGCCTGGTGAGGGGGACATCAGTGTGCCTGATGATAGAGTCACCTATTACAAGTGTATCAGGTGTGTTGTTTAGCCTTAAGGGCTGTGACTGTTCGGCACACTGGCTTTGTGAGCTATGTGTTGCACGTGTTTTGTTTTGGGGTAGCGGTTGCTTGGGTGTCTGCTTTGGAGGTCTATGCTGCTTAGGCAGATTTTTATTTAGAGCCTCCGAGTATGTTTTTCTGTGTTTATGTGTTTGGTTTGCTGTCGTGGTAGGTCTATATGAGACTGGAATTGTAGTGAGTGTGGTTTCCTTCTCCTCCTGACTGGTTACGCCAGT
This sequence comes from Protopterus annectens, assembly GCF_019279795.1. Classification (NCBI taxonomy): domain Eukaryota; kingdom Metazoa; phylum Chordata; order Ceratodontiformes; family Protopteridae; genus Protopterus; species Protopterus annectens. The sequence continues at coordinate 1,299,667,902 of NC_056739.1, forward strand.
ACTGAGTTGAGAAAGCTTAGCCTCCAGTTTGGCTATATGGTTGCATCTCTCACATGTGTTGGAATTTGTTAAGATCATTTTCAGCATAATAATGTACCTGCTGTCTTAGAAAGTCATTTATCTATTAAGTTAAAATGTTATTCCATCTATTAATGGCAGATTTGACATCAGAATTACATAAATGTTCTTTCCTGTTATCTGTGTACAACAAATTTATGATAAATATTTGATGAAAGACACCATGATAAAAAGATCATTGATATTAAAGATAAAAGGGAGACAACTGAGTCACTACATTTGGGTGTTTTTTTTTTCTTTTTTTAATTTAACATAACTTCAGGATTTGTGGCTGGAACGGTTAATTCCTGGCAGTGACCAAATTTTTTGTTACATTTCTCACGTACTCGTTTTGGGCACCTTACACTTTTCTATGAAAGTCGATTTTTACAAGTATACATCTGTCATCTGTTTTGCAGCAATTAAAAAACGTGTATAAGACCTATGGTCAAATGCATAATGTAACTTTCAAATCCATCGCGATACTATGTTTCTGATGGAAAAATGTGCAAAGCACCTTAATGGCCAATCATTACATAGCACAGTGTACCTAAACACAAAAAGAACCATGTTTTAAGTCTTCTAGTATGTAATACAGATAATCAGAGAAAACAAATGTCACTCAAAAAGAGCTGATTTTGAACTGGTATTAGCACATTGTAAGAACATAGCAGGATTCCAGTGTTACTAATTTAAACAGGTACCACTAGGTACAGGTAAAAACAATGAACACTCAAATGAGCAAACATTTTTTGAATCTGTTAAGTTACAGTGAATGCTCGTATGAATGAAGATTCTTTTGTATGGAATTTTTGCAGCAAATCATACTTTTTATGTATGCTCATAAGAGTGTTCAATGTTTGAGGAGGCATTATATATCTACATATCTATATCTATCTATCTATCTATATATATATATATATATATATATATATATATATATATAAATCACAATACAGTGGGGATCAGGAAATTGTCCTTTCCCCCACTGAAGTTTAATCTCAGAGTTACTATTTATTAGCAGGGTGTGTGGGATGCAATAGGGCTTGACCCTCTGCAAAAACAATGGTTTAGTTTACTGGGTTATTTATTTATTTATTTTCATTCATTGTGGATCAAATATTTCTAGTGTGACGACTTGCTGTTAATTTACATGTCAGTGATTAACTATACTTCCATATATTATATATATATTATATATATATATATAAATATATATATATATATATATATATATATATATATATATATATATATATACATACATAACTAGACATTTAAAAGGCAACTGCTCACTCTGTGTCTGGTCATAACAAAATAAATAACTTAACTTCTTACCCTACTTCCCCCTAAATAGCTTGCTCTGACCCTAATTTTAAATGTGAAGCCTTCAAATGCCAATATCCACTTAGTATATCATGCGTGGATATACTGGGCCAGTATATCCCCTGGATTTACTAAACTTCCATGCAGGACTAATCTAGTCCTGCATGGAAGCAGCAGTTTAAGAGGAGGATGGCAGTGTGCCATGCTTATTAATGAAGGCGCGCTGCCTGAACTCCTAATGCTACATGGAGCGTGGACGACTGCAGGGGGCAGGTCTGAGAGCAGAGCTCTCAGAATAAACATGCCCCTACAAAGTAGAACAGAAGAATGTGTAAATAAATGAGCGAGACTGCTCACAAGTGACCACATATCCCCACTAACAGTCCTTATGTGTTCAACAACAACAGTTCAGTCAAATAAAACAAAGATACCCTATTATTTACTTTTTTTAAAACCCTGAGTACATCTAACTGTAGGTACGTGGGTTTGCCCGTCGCTTAACTACGGTTAAACCAGCTGAAAAGGCTGAAGATGATAACAAGGAATATATATGCAAATGAAGCAGCACAGCAATAGTGTAGTGGTTAGAGCATCTGCCTAACGAACAGGCATTGCCGGTTTGAATCCCACTGCAGCACATATCATTTTCCATGTGAAATCTGTATATGAACATATATTTATATCTTTTTGCATATATAACCTACACAATAACATTTAAATGTGAACTGGAGTACTGCATTAAATGCACATATGAAGTGTCAGTGTCATAATGAATAAGGCACTAGTAAGCAGGGTTAAGCAAAAATAAGCAGTAGTAAGTGTGTTTAAGTGTGTTTGCGCAGGGGTAAGCATTGCCTACACAGATTAAGCAACATAGAAGCTAAGTGTAAGAAACTGTAACCAGAGGTTAGCAGTGCTTACCATCACGCAAACCTCTGTAAACCTGCTCACAACTGCTTTAAAGTGCCTTAATCACTCTGGAGCCAACGGCCCATGTTCTGCCCAGCAACAAAATAAACTGCCTCTGCAAGGCTCAAACTCATGACCCTGTACACTATAGTCACAGTAGTTAACCAAAAAGCCATAATAGCATTAGATGTGCATGAGGTATCAGCAAACTAATCCTCACCACAGGAAAGTCAAACCAAACATGTGAACTGAATCTATGTACATTGTGATGTTTGATAACCTGCCACAGAACATAAATATGTGAACTGGAGTACTGCAGTAGATCTGAGGTGTGATTGTAATAAAGTGTAGAATTCCCCAGGTCCCCATACAGTATATGTACACATGAATCACGGATACCAGACACATATATAACCTGTAATGAAGAATAAATAATTGCCAAATGACAAATATAGCGCTAATTAACTATTAAGCAATGCTAACCGCAGCACAGTTTAAGTTTAAAGTGTAAGCAATGTGTAGTGGAGCCAATTCAATCTGCCGAGTGGTATACCTCTTTAAGCAGTGCCATCCTTATATAAGCAGGTGTGCCCATAGCTTAGCCTTTTCAAAACGGGCCAATCATGGAAAAGTGCGGGAAAATGGCCGTATTTAAACCCCACAGGTGGGAATACTTCTCATAACTGGTTGTAGCTTCCTACTGCAGGCAGAATGGCTGATGTGGGTGAAGGCACTCGATTTAGAGTGCAGCACTGGGGCATCCAGGAGACAAAAATCATGGTTTGGCTCCTGGTAAAACACCATGATCAAAGACTACTGCAGGGCCAGTACCAGGGTCACAGTATAAAATGGAGGCCTGGGACAGTCTCGCCTGTGACCTCACCAGTGCCACAGGTATCCCCTGGACTGGTGAGCAGGTCAGGCACCATCATGCTGAACTGAAGAGGTGGAGGGGGGATGAACTGGAACAGTGGATCTAGGAGTCTCGGCAGATGCCCAATGCCCCAGAACTGAGCAAGTACTCATTCTACTGCGTAGTACATTATTGCCTAGCTTGTGTATACTATGGAAAGGTATGGCTAAATATCACTGCATTTCTCTGACAGCTGCAGATGAGTGGGCTGCGAACCAACAAGCCCATGATGCTAGGCTGCAAAGGCTGTGTCGCGAGGCAGGTTAGTAATCAGTCTGCATGTACTGTCATAACAAATAAATATAAGAGCCTTAGAAAGTGTTGTACCAGTAGAAAAAATGTGTAATAGTCTGTGAATAAAGGTATAACCCCTGGAGTGCTTCTGTTTACTCTTCTGTCATATGCTGGTGATCTGTTCCATACTATAAATAGTACTGTTGTATCTTAAGCTGTGTCACCCACACTGTGGTATGCAGATAAAATGGGCATGAAGTCCTGCATAACAATATTGGAAGTGCCAAGAGGTCAGTTATATTGTACAAATTAGGAAGACTTAGAAAACAGTTGAAAGCTGTACATCAGTTCTCTGATAGCACAATGTACTGTGATGTTAGCTGTAATACTTTGTCACACATAGCAGGGGTATGACTCCTGGGAGTGCTACTAAGTTGTATGCATAATCATACCCCACAGCTGTACAGATTTTAATACAATGTTCAGATAGAAAGCTGTATGCATAATTACACACAACCGTACAGAATTTACTAGAATGTTCAAATTGAAAGTTGCATGCATATTCATACCCCACAACTGTTCCAATCTGTCCAGCATGTGCAGATAAATGGTCCTTATCACCAGCTTGGTACCTGGTTCCCCTGAAAATCCAGTGTGATGTTCCAAGAATTGTAGGCAGCTGTCAATCACATATAACTGATATTCAAATGTGTACATATTCAGAGACTGTATATGGAAACAAACTTATTATTCCAGCACCTCACCTAAATGGTATGACAGCAATTCTCAACATATGGTGCGTTAACAACTGCAGCCTGTCATGCCTGTATGTAGGTCACATATATAATAATATATAAACATACAAGTGTACAATATAAGGCCATTGTGTAGTGTAATAATACATGTAAGGGAAAGACCACTGCAGTGACTGAGAATGTTGTGAAAACTACAATGATATATTAGTTGTTAATTGAACTCTCTCTCTCACCCCTGCCATAGGTGCATAATAACCCAATGACACTCCTCATCTGGTATGTGTACACTCCAACCTTTTGTTGGGACATACTAATCTAATGGTTTATAAATATTCACACTTGTTTCTATGCATGTGCCATGTGAAAATACACCCATATTGGTGGTCTGTTACCATCAATGAAACCTGCATGCTCCTGTAATGGCCACTGTTGTTCCATATATGCATGTGATCTCCTTGCTCTGCAACTGTGTTAATTCTGGTGTTTTGGGTTAATGGGAATACCTATGCATGCTGTTATAATTAATCCTGCATGCTGTTAACTGTTACTAACCCATATCTGTCATAAACCTGTGACAACACAGCTCATATGGGAAGGCCGGTCCCAGTGGACCCACCTGTCCCACCTCAGCTATCCATGGCACCGGGCACCAACACATCTGAGGCACAGCCTGGGAACTCCTCCTTTGTGGACCCTGCACCACCTTCAGGTGGAAACGCTGCAGGGGATGGGGCTCACCCCCCCTCAAAGTGGGTGCAGAGGGGAACCTGTCACCTGTCAACAGGTCCGGGACGTGGTGCGTAAGGAGCTCGATCTGGAGTATCGAGAGTGGCTATGCCAGCCTGAGGGCTGAGTGGTGCTATTAGAGGGTGAGCCCCCCTCCTACACAGCCCCCAGCACAGCCACCTTCAGGGCTGTGAAGGTGCAGTGGTGACTGCCCATGGGTGGGGACTTCAGTCCCACTGTTTCCAGTTGGGGGCTCATGGGCTTGCGACTTCCAAACACCCCCTACCCGTCCAAGGTGTTTACCCCCACATGTGTCATATACCGGCCCTGTATGCATCTTGTGTGTCTTGTCTGTTAACCTACCCAATTTACCTCCCCAAATATACTTACAACCCCTCCCCAACATCCCACTCTCACCTGAAAAAAAAAAAAAGGCAATCTGTTCCCACAAAAAAATCTTGCCCCATACATAGCTGTCTATTTCACACACGTGTCCACCGGACACATGCAATCTGGTTTAATTGGCATTACAATGAATATATGTTGCCCTCACCCCTCTCCCAGGGGTTTGAGGGTCCAAATGTACCTGCAAATATAGTGTATATGCACAGCTGTTGCTGTAGAAGAAATGGGCAGCTATGGACCTTTCCTATACCCTTCCTGCACATACCTAGCTATTTTTCCTACTGTCTTTCCCTCTTTGTGCCCCATTTTTCACCACCTTCCTATCAACCCCTTTTTCTTTTCTTTTAAAGGAATTAGCACCGGAGTAAGCTGCAGTAAGCACTTTTAAGCAACAGTAAACGAGTTTGTGTGGGGGTAAGCTATGCCTACACAGGTTGAGAAATCTGAAGCTAACTGACTGTAAGAAAACATAAGCGGAGGTTGGCAGTGCTTACCATCGCGCAAACTCATGCAAACCTGATTACAACTGCTTAAAAGTGTCTTAATCACTTTGTAGCCAATGTCCCATGTTCTGCCCACTAACAAAATAAGCAGCCTCTGCTAGTATCAAACCCAGGACCCTGCACATCATAGCCAAAGAGATTTACCACTAAGCCATCTCAGATATACATATCCTGGATGTATTCACAAACATATCATCCAGCCCAGTCATTCAACAGTACAGAGAATGTATCCCAACATGTAGATGTATGCGTGTGAGTGAATATATTAATGTCTAAACAGGTACAACATATACATATATGTGTATATATATATATATATATATATATATATATATATATATATATATGTGTGTGTGTGTGTATATATACACTATATATATATATATACATATATATATATATATATATATATATATATATATATATACATATATATATATATAAATATTTATGAACATATACACATGCAAATGCCTACATCTATAGATATATATGTCCACATCTACATGTCTAAACATATATATGGCAAGTTATATATATATATATATATATATATGTCAGCAGATATATATATATATATATATATATACATACATAGGTATATACGGACATACATCTGTAGATAATAGGGAAATAACAAAACATATATGTCATCATTCAACATCAATGGAGTTGAGGGGCCCCACACAATATATGTCTGGTACGAATAGGTATACCCCCCCCAGCCAAGTACGACCCCCCCCACCCTGTAATACAGTACCAAGTGTTGCAGATCCCATAACCAGGACCAGACACGACATGGCCATCCTTAGGATACATATACACAGACACATATATGCAGATACAGGTGTGTATATATATATATATATATATATATATATATATATATACAGATATATATATATATATAAATATATATATATATATATATATATATATATATATATAGATATATGTAACTACACATACAAACAGAGATTTGTATAGTAATATACATATGTAGTAAGTGCACACAATATGGAGCAGCCAATAATCCTACAGTCACCACCTTAACAACTGGAAACTGTATGAGCCACTCATACGAATGACATTCATAGCCTACAACATATACCCACAGAAATATCAAAGGGTATAACACCACACACAGGTGTACATAAATGAATGTGAAAGCTTTATTTGCGTACTATGACTGCTGTATATGCCATGTCATATAGCTGTTTAGACACTGACATCCATGTGAACAGTGCAATGCAACTGTGAAACAGTTATAGTAAGACAGTAGTCTGGAAAGGTTGACATAGGTTGCTTTCCTGGCCGAGGCCTTCAAGTAGTACATCAGTAATGACAGACTGGGTCAAAGCATACCAGACAATCAACAGTACGTAATGCAGATGTATAGGTCACCAGCCTCTATCTACACTCTGTACACATTCCCTAGGAGGTACAGACTCCAGTTGACACAATGGGATGTATCTGTTACATAACAAGGCATACCTGACACAATCACAATCACACTGACAAACTGAACATTGCATATGGCAGGAGGTAGTAGGCCTGCATTTACTCAAGGTGGATCGTATGGTAAAGTACATCCAGATACCTTAAGGCAGCTTATCCCAGATACCCACACATGTTGTAACAGCCTAGGTTAGTCATGGTGCAACCCCCCCCTACACTCACTAATACTGGGCCATATACCGCTGTTACATACACTGACCTCTGGAGTGCATTAGGGCACACATATATTGTGTAGGTGAAGCCCACACATATATGGCCTGAACCCCCCAGTATGGGTGGGGGACACAACAGCAGTGGAGTGATAGCAGGAATGACAGCATGACATACACACAGCCCACTACATACAACCCCTGACAGCATGTCATATGTGCAAAGCCCTGTATGTAGGTGGAGGACAGAGGCTGGAACACAGGCACATATGTGTAAAACTGTTGTAATACAGTAAGTAAGATATGTATATGTGTAAATCACCAAAAACTGCCAACAGGTTAAAAAAGTAACAAAAAAAACATATACCAAGACCCTGGAAGAAAACACAATGAAGCTTACGGACAGTACAACTTAGTCAAGCCTTGTAGTTGTTGATTTAACAGTGTAGTCCACAGAAATCCACAGGATAAAAACGCCAAGGAACAAATAGATATGTATTTGTGTACATATCTATATGGATATATGTATACTGATATATATATATATATATATATATATATATATATATATATATATATATATTAATGTTCACCATATTTCCTGCGCATGGAGTGCAGCCCTACCTCAGCCCCAACAGTCCCAACCTCACTGCAAGGGGATGTCACTTATGTAGTGCAGGTATATTTGTAGACTATTGCTACTGTAATTGGGAATGTCTTCACAGAAATCGTGTGTGTGGGAGTCCACATCTGCTGTTAACATGTGTGCCATTGGCCACTTACAGACATCCTAATGTCATCATAGTACAGTACCACTGTTAGCACATGAACGGTCCTGTGGACTACAGCTGCAGTATGGCCAATATATGTGGACAGTCTGACACACTTGGGTCAGACCAGGGATATACACAGAACCCCTTCATGCAAGACATGTGGACCCGGCCTGTCAATGTGGATGTTAACAGCCATGTAAATGGGTATAACATGTACATACTGATATGCATTTTCCCCCCATAGGTTATGCATTCATACACCCCTGTCTGTCCTGACACTTGATAACTGCTGGTACAGAGGTGCCATGGCCACATACTATCCACTAGTTACTGATATACATCTGAACAGCATCCCACTGCATTGTCTGACATACATGACTGTTATGGTGGCCAGGCAGCAGTACATCTGGCAAGTATCTGGATATGACATCTCACTGGATAAGTACAGTAAGCTGCTAGGCATGTACCAAAGCACAGTGCAGGCTAAAGGCAGACTGACTCAACACTGGGCTACATATCTTATCTGAGAATACACATGTACCTGCATAGATAGCAGGCTCTGCATGCCCTTCAACACCATCCCCCAGTCTGGAAACATAGATTAACATACTAATCCAGCCATACATTCCTATGCCACTTGATGGTTTGCCACATGGCTTACTGACAGACCCCAAACTGTAGGTGTAACTGACTCCAAATTCATCCCCAGACACGTGACAAGTGGAGTACCTCATGGTTCAGTCCTGGGACCACTGCTGTTTGTCATCTATATATCTGAAGTACAGGCCAACAGTACGAGACTCTGACTAACAAAGGTAAAAGATGACTGCAAAATGGGTGTCATTATGAGCCTGACTGTACTGCATGATATGTTACTGATACCAGCCTGACATCATACAGGTGGGATGGAATACTGTTAACATCTTGTGCACTTGCTGTGTAATGTCCTGGTTATGGGATCTGCAACAGCTGGTAGTGTATTGCAGGGCAGACATGTTTGGCTGTGGGGGGGGGGGAGAAAACCTATTTGTGCATGGCATATGTTGTTTGTGACTGTCAACCCCATTAATGGTGCATGTGGACATATATGTTTCTGTTATGTTCCCACTTTATCTACAGATGTATGTCTGTATATACCTATATAGATATAAATATCTGCTTACATATATGTGTGTGTGTGTGTGTATATATATATATATATATATATATATATATATATATATATATATGTATTTCTACATATATCAATATGTTGTATCTGTTTAGACATTAATATATTTTCACACACACACACATACATCTCCATGTTGGAATACATTCTCTGTATTGTTGAATGAGTGGGATGGATGTTATGTTTGTGAATACAGCAAGGTTACGTATATCTGAGATGGCTTAGAGGTAAATAACTTTGGCTATGGTCTGCATGGTCCTGGGTTCTAGCCAAGCAGAGGTTGTTTATTTTGTTGCTAGGCAGAACAAGGGCCAGTGCAAACAGAGTGATTAAGGCACTTTAAAGCAATTGTACGTGGGTCTGCGTGGGTTTGCGCAGAGGTAAGCACTGCTAAAGTCTGGTTACAGTTTCTTATATTCAGTTAGCTGCTGAATTGCTTAACCTGTGTAGGTATTGCTTAGCTCTGCACAAACCTAGGCAAACTTGCTTACAACTGCTTAAGAGTGACTCAATCACTATGTAGCCTACGTCCATTGTTCTGCTCAGCAACAAAATAAACTGCCTCTCCAAGGCTCGAACACAGGACCCTGCACTCCATACAAAAAATGATTTACCACTAAACCATGGCAGCTATACATAAGCTGAAGTTTTCACAAGCATATCCTGCAGCACAATCAGTCAACAGTACAGGAAATGTATTATTATCACACCACATAACCTGTTAATGAAAGAAGTCTGGACAAAATATGCCACACTGTGGGTGCAAATAGGGATATATGTCAATTAATGCTCTGTTACACTTAAAATGTAGCTAGTTACACAGTTATATTTATTAGAACACATATGTAGAGGTAAATGAAGTCTGAAACACAAAAGTGTTGCCACTAGTTATTGACTTCAATGCTGCGATCATGCATGACAATTGCCAAGTGAATGACGAACAGGCCAAAAAATGAGCTGAACATGCATGGACATATGGACAGATATATGTCTGTAAATGTAGACAGATAGACAGCTATATATATATATATATATATATATATATATATATATATAAATATATATATATATTAATGTATGACTCACAGATAATCATATAACAGGAATTGTATATAGATACATACATATGTTCATACAGATGTGTGTATATATATATATATATATATATATATATATATATATTTATATATATATATATATATATATATATATATATATATATATATATATATATATATATATATATATATATATATATATATATATATATATATATATATACATACATATATAGCCATATGAGATATATAGGTACATACACATATACACACACAAAAGGTATCAGTAGCCATACATATGTAGAAGTAGTGTGGAAGTACTGGGTGCAAAGTATATCCCTCAGCCACAAGCCCTTCAACTGGCACCTGTGAAATGTGTAGTGTGGCAACCATTCCCACAAATGAGAATACTGACATTAAACATATACCCACCCACAATTCAAAGGACATGACACGACACACAGGTATGCATACATAGATAACCTTTATTCCTGGACTATGCAACAATATATGCCAGTACTGACACCACATAAGGTTTAAAATATGTAATCAGTCATGAATGCAAGGCCCACACAATACAGTAGATGTAAGCAATGTGGATATATGCCATACTATGCTGTCCAGGCCAAGGCCTTCAATTAGTACAACAGTAGGAACAGGATTTGCTTTTAGGATACGTAGCAATCAGCAATTACAGATGTAGTTCAGCAGCCTCCACTTACACCCTGTAGTCAAGCCCTAGGGGAAAAAGTAGCACGTGTGTTAATGTCACAGTATCTTGTACATAACATTGCTTGACCTAACACCTCACTATTACAATGAATGACCCTATTCTTAACAGTTATGTCACTGAAAAGGTGCCATAACCTAGGTTAATGGCATAGAATGCCCCCCATAAAAGGCTGTACAAGGGCAAGGAACACTGTGTACCACACACTTACCTCAGGAATGTACAAGGGCACATATGTGTTCTCCAGCTGTTGGCCCCATACATATAGACATGGCCCAACAGTTGGTGTGGGAGTCCATTACATGACTGGTATGATAGCAGTAATGCTAGTGGTAAATAATAATAGGCCATTACCTAACAACCCTTCCTGTATCACAGCAGGACAAAGACTGGCATATATTGTGGAGGACAGAGGCAGGAACATAGGGCCATATTTGCATTATTGCTGTAACACACCCTGGAAATTGCTGGTGTTACAGGATTCATTGCAGCATACCCTTATGCAGGGATACAACATTGAAATACAAACAAATGTAGCCATGTACTGATAGCACTCAACAGACAGAATGCCACAGATATATTTGGGACAATACCTGTGTGATGCACAGACAAAAACCTAACAGCTAATCCCCCTGGTATCATTTGGAGAGGCCCACAGTTGAGAGCTATGCAGACAGACCACATTCCATGACAAAGTACCATGTACACATAAACCCTGTAAGAACAGCAAGATACACTGCACACAACAATACTACTCATGTTGTCTGTAAGTCTGGAACCTTACCCAAATGTGGATTTGGCCTGTGTCTGCAGGTTCTGCTGTAAGAGGTATTGCTACCTGCTGTCCGTAACACTGATGTTCACACACAGGAAGGATGTCATCCATACTGTAAAGGTGAAGGGACAATGCCCACAGAAAGCAGCAATTTATAGCACAGGGTTGCCATGACAGTGGTTATCTGAAGTACTACACAGCAGGCTGCATGCAGTTAGCAACTGGTGGACACTGACTGGTGCAGAGGCCACCACCTGATCATGTGCAATACCAACAAAAGCATGCTGCAATCTATTCAAAACAGCTCAATCACTCTACTGGAGAGACTGAGAGAGAGAGAGAGAGAGAGAGAGAGAGAGAGAGAGAGAGAGAGAGAGAGAGAGAGAGAAAATACTTGAAGAAAGTTCACAAAGTTCGGAGTTGTGTTACAGTGGAAACAACATAACAGGTATGTGAGACAGATATGCATTTATTGGCATGTAGTATATGGCTTAGAATAATAGGATGTATACTGTGAAAGGATGTATATGTGCAATCAGTACTTGTTCCTGTAATTATGTTGTGCTCAACAACTGCACTGGACAGTAGTATCAGTCCCTGTGGGCAGTGGGACATACCTGTCAAATGTGCAGACCAGCAGTGAATGGCAAAGATGTGACCCATGATATCTGTGTTCTGTAAATTATTGTGGCCAACAGCTGGTGGGGGTATTAATACCACCATGATAGACACATGGGTGAGAGACCACACCACTTGCAGGACAGTCATGTTAAAGTATAGCATAGCATGCCCAACGGCCATAGAGGTATAATATGCTTACCTAAAGTTTGTCACCATATATATCCCCATAATGTTAGTCTGTGTTCACATGTGATACCTGGCTGTGTTGCAGCAAGGCAGAACAGTTCAGCTGTGAAGTAAAGAGGGTACATGAGTGTGGTCCAGATGTTTGTATGCGCCCCACATACAGATACATATATGTGTGATAATATTCAAAGCTGTGTATGTGTACAAAACCTCGGACAGTTATACATTTATATAGGTATATAAACAACACAAAATAATATCTACACATATATGCACATGTGTGTATATATATATATATATATATATATATATATATATATATATATATATATATATACACAGACAGATATGTGTGTGTGTATATCGATATATATATATATATATATATATATATATATATATATATATATACACATGTCAGTACATTTTCTCTGCCATGACATGTGTGAGAGAACATCACACATCAATACACAACATACCTACACACCAGTACATGGCTGCAAGATGGAGTGTGAAGTGAGGTGTGTGTCCCATATTGGGAACACATTGCAACTGTATGGGATGGTAGGATATATATGTTGGTGAAGGGTATTAGGCACATGTTGGTATGTAGGTCTGGTTGTGTGACAAACAAGACAGCATACAGGGCTGGTATATGACATGTGGTGGTTAAACACTGTGTATGGGTAGTTACATTTGGAATGTGGAGGCCATTGAGCCCCCACATGGGAACAAAGGGAACATGGTGCCCACCCATGGACAGTCATGACAGCATCTACATGGACATAAAAGTGCCTGGGCAGTACGCTGGGCAGGAGGGATATGCATGTCGAACCTTGTGTATGTGTACTGCATGCCTCCAGGTGATGTAGCACATACTCCATGTCAATGTGGACCTCCCTATGCCCAATACCCGTGACCTACTTGGGTGACATACACATGACTTTGTGTGCTCCATGGGGGGGACACAATCCCCTGGGGTGGTTCCACATGAAGGTAGTGATGGAACAGTAGATAATGAGGTTCCATGGTGGGCCACGGATGTGATGTGGACTGGTATGTGCGCATTATGTTGGAGTGGTGTTCCTGCTGGCAAATAACCCCTACACATACTGGTGTGTAGCTGTCATGGAACATCTGTGGGCTGTAATAGTCCACACAATCCCAGAACATGTTCAACAGCATTCATCAATATCCCCAATACTACAGAATGACAGATGTGTAGCAATCACATAGTAGGCCTACCACATGCATATGTGGAAACATAGTGGCAGTGACAATGGCATGCAGCTGAAATACCCTGTAACAGTCTTGCAACTCTAGTGTCTCCACAGGGAGTATGTCTATAACCACACAGCAGAAAGTGTTGGACAATACAATATATGGCCCAATGGTACACATACCGGACATATGCCACTAGCATAGTGTGAACATTATGTTGGACCTAATATGGTGGTGGGAGACTGATATGTGTATTGTATTATGGTAAACTTGACATATGAGTTGCTCAGACATATTTCCATCATTATGTCTTTCAGGGAGTATGGCACAGCCAAGAAACCCCGCATAAAGTGCCACTGAGGAGGAGATCATCATCACCAGCATCATCCACAACTATCAGCTGCTCTTCTCATGGACAAGCATGGAACAGCAGGAGAGAACAGCCATGTGGACTGATGTGGTCCTGCAGGGTGAATGAGGTGGGGTTGCACAGCCGAACGTATGAGCAGGTCCGCCACCACTGTAGTAACCTGCTCCGGCCAGTATGATATCATGCTGCTGCTGTGTAGGGTGACCACTTTGCAATGGGAAGGCATAACATCCACCCCCCCTCACCAGAGTGGAGGAGCTGCTCATCAGCCTAGTAGCACCTGCCTGCCTGCAAGACCTACAGACCTATACGGTCATGGAGGTGGGTGCTACTCACACACCACACATTGAGCATGCAGGTAAGGTTCCAGGGCATATCAGTAGACTACTGTAGTGTATGCATCTGTACAGGTAGACCATGCATGTGTGAGATGTGGGGTATGTTGCTGTGTAGTACCGATAAGCAGTAATGCATAAACCATAGTACTGTGGACTTCAGCTGTTGTACTGTAATATTGCAGCCACCCTGTAGCAATGCCACAGCTGTGGCCACTGACATCAACTCTATCCCATGTCAGTGTAGGTACCTCTGAGATACCAGCAAGGCAGCGGCCGGATGCCGGTGAGTATGGTTTAAGGTTATGCTTGGCAATTCACTGTGCATGTCATAGCTAAGGTGTAGGCCATGTACACATCTAACACACCTACCCACAATGCATGCTGTACAAGTGCACTGACACAGCACACACCTCATCAATGGGATTACCAGCCTCAAACACATGCAGTACACAGTTCATCTCAGACAACTGTGGCTACACTCTAGTGCACATTGCCCAAGCACAGTTGACATCAGCCCAACGAACACAGCTATGTCATACACAGAGCAGTTGAACATGCTACATATAATGACATCCCACTCCCTCTGCTAACACACGCTCCAGGGTCCTAAACCTAATCAACACATTACAAAGAACATACTGGAGGGGTAGGGCCCTGTCCTGGGGAATCACCACATTCTGGAATGGACTACCCATTCAGGCAATGCTACTCATTGGCCCTCTTGACAGAAACATTTGGCAATTGGATGGGGAATGGGGAATATACCCTGGGTAGCATGTGTGTGCCACAGCCTGACAGGGGCACAGGGGAATAACATTAGTGGGTGGTGCATGGCAGGAAACCCCTGTGGCTAGGCTTATGTAGGCCCCAGGGCCAATAGAACAGTACTCACCTATGAACCTATGTGTACCACAAGTAGCATCAGCCAAGGCCTAATCATGGTCAATAATGGTCTCTACACTCACCATAGCTGAAACACACCTGACACACAGAGATACATCCTGCAATGGTGTGCATACCTGTGAGGTATGGTGCACAGTATATGCCAGGGTGCTGAACAGATGCACAGCAATGATGTGGACATGGATGCAGTGGGTTCCAGGAGAAGGGCCATCACCTACAAACAGAAGCCATGCATCACAGCCAGGTATAATGTTGGTAACAGGGATTGACCTCAGTTGCACTGCATGCTGTTCAGCACCACATGTCCTGCATGCTGACGTGTGTAATTACAGGTATGTGTGTGATACTGTACTGCACCCTCGCCTGCTATTGTGTGTGTTATGGGGTTGCGGGAGCTAGGTGCTGTCTGGTGTAGTGTATGAGTTGCTATGTATGTCGACTGCATGTTTGTATGTCTGTGTGTGTGTGTGTGTGTGTGTGTGTGTGTGTGTGTGTGTGTGTGTGTGTGTGTGTGTGTGTGTGTGTGTGTGTGTGTGTGTGTGTGTGTGTGTGTGTGTGTGTGTGTGTGTGTGTATGTATGTGTTTGAATTTACTGTTTAGTGGTGTTGTACAGGTCTTACAGTCTGTTCCCTGTTTTCCCCTCACAGGTGGCGAGGTGGGGCTGGGTCCCCCCTGCAGGGAATCTGATGTCACAGATACAGACAGTGACCATGAAGATAGGTGTGTTGAGGCACAGGAAGGGTCATCAGGGGCTGCAGCTAGGCCAACAATTGACAACCCACATGTATTCACACCATCCACACACACAGTTACACTGCCTCTACACACCTCATCACCATTGGCCCTAGCTGAGGGACAGCCTACAGTTGGCATGGACCAGGACAGTGTGGTATCTATGGCACGTGTGTCAGGACACAGCAGCCATAGCCAGATGTCTGGCGGGGTATCACATAGGCAGATGTGCATGGGTGCTCGTAGGAGTACTGCTGGTCATCATGCACCTGGCAGACGTGCAACATCTATTACAACCACACGCATGTTCCAGACTGTCATGGAGGCACAGGCACAAATGGAACGGTACACCAGGGAGGGTCTAATGGTGCAGAGGGCTCATCACACCTCTCTAACTGACAGCATCTGTGACCTAGCAGGTGCCATCCGTAATTACACCGAGGTCATAGATAGACTATGGGGTGAGACATTGGAAATCATCCAAAATGTCATGTCCATGCATCAGGACAGGGCGGGATGGCTGTCATGGCCATGTGGATGTATGCCAGCAACACCAGCAGCTGGAAGTCACCATGGACGTCCAGTCACAGACACTCCCGTAGTGGTAGTACCAGCTCCAGCCCTGTGGTGGGGGGCTGTCCACAACCCATAAGAGCAGACCACATGCATGTGGCCCTGGCCAGTCCCAGGAGGGACCTGGATCCAGTGGATGTCTGCTAAACTCAGAAGACAGTACTCAGTCTGGCTCTGTACCTGATACTGCCTGTAGCACTCCTGCTAGGCACAGGTCCCGTGTCCATGGCCAGAGATGGTGAACTGCAAACCCTGCCAGGTACAGTCTGCAGCTGTCCCACAATTCCCTGTATAGGGCAGCCACATGGAGGAACTGTGTGCAAGCAGACACACACATATAAACAACAAACTTAGGGCAACTACATACCTGCACACACAACATCACCAGTGGCCCATAACAATACTCAGCACCCTCACACACGCACATGTTGTCAAATGTATGGCTCAGCCTAGGCCTCTGGCAAACCAACAACACACCATGTGCATATGATGATACCTGTGCCACTGCCTGACATCCGCAACATCAAGGCAGGGACAGGCTAACATGGTTCTGATGCACAGGGTGACTGTACAACAGTGTAGCAATGAAATGATGTGTAGCATGTTATCAGCAGTAAAGTGAAATGCTAATATCTTGGAAGGTGTATCTGTGCAGCCGTGATGCATCATAGCTTTAATTAACAATGTTGTATTGTTGTCACCAGTATCTGTTCAGATTGTGTTGTGTTTGTCCATGTGCCACATGGCTGATGGGTGTAGTGGTGTCAGCAGGCGTTCTACAGTGGACACCAGTAAGTGTAATGGGTGGTACACATGCCATGGCTGGGTGCAACACACATAGCCTTTGGTTAGATGCAGTACAGGTAAAGGACTGTACACATGGAGGTATGTCCTCGTGCAGGTAACACATTTGTTGCACATGTAATCCCACCAAGACAGGATAGGCACAACCACACAGTGCTATATATGCAGTCTGCAATGTGGATAACATTGAACATGCTAACAACAGGGTGTATGTCCCTCTCCCCACTCTACTGCGATCCTCACCTAAGTAACATGGGTGTGCCAATGCTGGTGGCATAGCCCTACCCTTAGGAGGGTGTAAGGAGCTCAACTAATGTGAATGGTGTAGACAACAACTAACAACCTGATTACATACACTGTACAGTATTACAGACAGCTATGTGGGGGGCATAGATGCAACAGTAACTGCAATTATGGCAGTCGTGTCCACAACAGCCACAACCAGTGAGTTATAGCAACCCCAGTAGTGCTGCACACCTCAACAGTGTGGAGGAGGGCACTGACACATCTATGACCTGTGAAGGACTGTATGCCCACAGGATGGCGCCTGTGGTATGTTGGCATATGCCAAGCAGTCCTGGTGGAAATATATCCTGTGAACGGAAGTAGATCCTGTAACAACTACACACATTCCTACAAGCGAGATGGTGTACAAAAGCCTGCTATGATCTACATAGGCATTGTGCACCTCCTAACCCTCATCTACACCTGTCATGATTGAGTTGAGGAGGTATACCAGGTTCAGGTTGTAGTCTCTGTCTTTAACAAGTCCAACATTGGCGGGGTCCCGTGTGTTGAGATAACCTGTGACATTGGCCATGGGTTCATTGTTGGTATGTTCAATGTCCCTGCAGACCACGGTCATCAGGCTACCAAGTGGTAGTTCCCAGCTGACATGGTGGTTTTGTGGATGTCCTTGCCAACATTGGTGAAACCATTGTCAGGTGATGGGCTATTGGATTGTATGAGGGATCCCAGCTACTTATGTCACTTGCCCAGGGGGTTCCCCCAAGCATGACATGTCACTTGACTGTACTGCATGATATGTTAGTAATGCCAGCCTTACATCCTACAGGTGGGATGGAGTACTGTTAACATGTACTGCCCTTGTTGTGTAGGGTCCTGTTTATGGGATCTGCTAAGGTTGGTACTGTATTACAGGCCAGACGTATTTGGCTGGGGGTGGATACCTATCCATGCAAGATGTATGTTGTTTGGGTCTCTCAAACCCATCAGTGGTGCATGTGGACATATATGTTGTGGTTACGTTCCCAGTTCCATCTACAGATGTATGTCCATATATGAATATATTGATATATACGTGCTCACCTTTGACAGGGGGACAATCAATTCTTCGAACAGCCCTTTCTGCAAACAGAAAGGACTAACCCATCATTTCTTACTGCACCATAGTTAAGAGAACTGCAGTTCTACAGGCACCTTCGCTGACACTTGAACTGCAAGTTGGAATACGTATCGTAATGGTGGGGGGGGGCATGACTCCCTGCACCCCCCTCTGGAGGGCTGGGACCCCACAACCCCTCTACTGTGATATATATGAACTCCTAGTGTGCACTACAGTGGGGATAGGCAATCATTCCCCATCCCAACTACAGTGGCATCTGCAACCAAGTTGCCTAATTTGCAATGAGCGAATGCATACTGACATTTGCACATTGCACATTCTATGCATGTATTGCAGGATTGTGCAATGTTGGGAACATACTTTAGGCCTACCAGCTTCCAGACACATGGATTTCTCCCTTTGAAAGGCGAGTCATATATATGCTGACATATATGCATTCCTAGTGCTGTCTATATGTGAACATATGGATATGTACATATATATCGTTGGCTGTATGTGTATCTATGTATAACCGTATGTATTGGCTTATACATATATATATATATATATATATATATATATATATATATATGTATATATATATATGTATATATAGATATGTTTATACCTATATCTACATATATAGATATGTTATATCCATTCAATGATGACTATATATACACACACAAACACATCTACATGGTGGAATACATTCCCTGTAGTGTTGTACACCTGGGCTGGATGATATGTATGTGGAAACATCATGATTATGCATATCTGTCATGGCTTAGTGGTAAATCACTTTGTATATGATGTGCAAGGTCCTGGTTACGAGCCCTGCAGGACCTGTTTCTTTTGTTGCTGAGCAGAACACACAAACCTGCTTACAACTGCTTTACAGTGCCTTAATCACTCTTTATCCAATGGGCAGTGTTCTGGCCAGCAACAAATTAAACAACTCTGACAAGGCTCAAACCAAGGACCCTGCACACCCTAGACAAACTGATGTACTACTAAGCCATGACAGGTACATAGACATTCAATATTTCAGAAACATATCAGCCAGTCCTGTCATGCAACAATACCAACATGTAGATGTCTGCGTGTGCAACTATAGTGCAACGTTAACAGATGCAACATTTGCATATATGTATAGATACACATATTCGTATATATATATATATATATATATATATATATATATATATATATATATATGTTGTTTTACTACCTCTATATACATATATATCACTATCTATGCACATATACCTATATATATGTTAGCAGATAAATATATCTATATAGGTATATATGGCCATACATCTGTAGTTAGCAATTCCAGATTAACAAATACACCAATGTCCACATGCAGCGTTAATGGGGTTGAGAGGCCCCACACACTATACGTCTTGTACGTATAGGCATCCCCCCACAGCCAAACACCTGCGCCCTACAATACACTACCAAGTACAATCTGCCTCCCACAGGACATGTAATATGTGGAAGCCGTCAACGTCCCCAGGATACAGATACACATACTCATATATACTGATACAGATATACATATATATATATATATATATATATATATATATATATATATATATATATATGTTGTTTTACTGCCTCTATATACATATATATCACTATCTATGCACATATACCTATATATATGTTAGCAGATAAATATATAAACATATCTATATAGGTATATATGGCCATACATCTGTAGATAGCAATTCCAGATTAACAAATACACCAATGTCCACATGTAGCATTAATGGGTTGAGAGGCCCCACACACTATACGTCTTGTATGTATAAGCATCCCCCCACAGCCAAACACCTGCGCCCTGCAATACACTACCAAGTACAATCTGCCTCCCACAGGACATGTAATATGTGGAAGCCGTCAACGTCCCCAGGATACAGATACACATACACATATATACTGATACAGATATACATATATATATATATATATATATATATATATATATATATATATATATTTATATACATACAAATGTGACTACACATACACACGCAGATATATCTACAGTCAGATACATATGTAGGAGGTGCACACAATATGGAACAGCCAGTATGCCTACATTTAACACCTGAACAACTGGACAGTGCATGGGTTAAACATACAAATGTCAAAAATTGCCTGCAACATATACCCATAGAAAGGTCATAGTAAAGACACCACACACAGGTTTGCAGAAACGGGACCCCTTTAATTGTGTACCATAACGGTCCTATATGCCATATCATATAGCTGTTCAAATACTGACAACCATATAAACGGAGTACTGCAACTGTGAATCAGTTACACTTATACAGTAGTCTGGAAAGGTTCACAGCTGTTGCAGTCCAAGCCAAGCCCTTCAGAATGTACAATAGCGCCAACAGACTGGGCCACAGGGTACCACACAATCAACAGTAAGTTCTGCAGGTGTGTAGTTCAGCAGCTTCTATCAACACTCTGTACAATCTCCGTAGGAGGTAAAGACGTTTTGTGATCAAATGGGTTGTAACCGGAACATAACAAGGCATAACATACAGAAAAGTCTGTATTGCAGGAGGCAGTAGGCTTGCAGTACCCAAAGTCGTTTGTAGTTGCAATATAGGGGGAGTATACGATATTGTACATCCATATACCTTGTGGCAGCTCACCCCTGATACCCCCACATTTGTAACAGCCTATGTCATTTATGGTGCTCCCCACCTGGACTCAATAATACAAGACCATATACCACTATTACATACACTGGCCTCTGCAGTGCATAAGGGCACACATGTGTTGTGTAGGTAACACCAACACATATATGGCCCCAGCCTCAGTGTATGTGCGTGGGATACAACAGCAGTGTACTAATGACAGCAATGGCAGTGTGATATACTCACAACCCACTACAGAACAACCCCCAACAGCATGCCAAATGTGCAGAGCTTGGTATTTAGATGGGGGACAGAGGCTGGAACACAGGCATATATGTGGAAAGCTGTTGCCATACACTAAGCAAGGTGCTGGTGTTACAAGATAGTCTGCAACATACCTTTAGTCAGGGAATTGAGGTTAGATATAGACATGGATGTATCCATGTACCAGTAGCATGCAACATACACACACTGCCAGTGTCATATCTGACACAGGACTTGTGTGGTGGATGGACAACACATGATAGGCATAACTCTGCCCAGCAAGAGGTAGACCCACAGTAGTGACCTATGCAGACAGACTGCATTCCAAGGTACACTAGTATGTACACACACACACACACACACACACACACACACACACACACACACACACACACACACACACACACACACACACACACACACCCTGTAACACCAGTATTATGCAAAGCATTACACAACTCTACCCACAGTCTCTCTGTAGTTCCTGAACCTCCTACAACTATGTGTCCGCTCTGAGTGTGCATGTTCTCCTATAAGAGGTATTGCTACCTGCTGCCTGTATCACTGATGTCCACACACAGGATGGATGTCCATCAAACAGGAAATGTGAAGGGACCATGGCCACATGCTGTAGGGATTTATAGTGGGTGGTTGCCATGATAGTGGTAATTCAATGTAGTACACGTGTCATTATATATATATATATATATATATATATATATATATATATATATATATATATGGCTATCTGGATAGGTATATGTACATATATTTCCACCATATGTCCTGGACATGGAGTGTAGCTGTACCCCAGCCCCTGCAGTCCCAATATCGTAGTGCAAGGGGATATCAAGTATGTATAGCAGGTATATTACTAGACTGTTGCTACTGTCATTGGGATTGTCTTCACAGACATGGTGTGTGTGGATGCTGAAATCTGCTTATAACATGTGTGCCATTGGCTACTAACAGACATCCTACAGAAATCATTGTAAAGTACCGCTGCTAGCATGTAATGCCCTTGTGGAGTGCAGCAGAGATATTGGCCACTATATATGGAACTTCGGACACACCCTGTACAGTCCAGAGTTATACACATTTCCTTAGTGTACCACATATGTACCAGGCCTGACAATATGGATGTAGACAGCCATGTAGTTGGGTATAACACACAACGACTGGTATACATTTGGCATCATGGTGTTGGATTCACACACTCCTGTCTGGCCTGACACATAATGACTGCTGGTACAGGGGAGCCATGGACACATACTCCCCACTAGATATTGACATACATCTGTACAGCATCCCACTGGTCCATCTGACATACGTGACATTTAAGGGAGGCCTGGCAGCAGTACATCTGGCAAGTATCTGCACATGACATCCCACTGATTAAGTACACTAAGCTGCTAGGCATGTAACAATGCACTGTGCAGGCTACAGGCAGACTGGCTCAATACTGGCCTATATCTTGTACGGGGGAATGTACATGTACCTGCATATATAGCAGGCTCAACAGCCATGTCACAGCACAGGGTAAGATACACCTGTGTGATAGTGCATAAACACAACCAATGTGAACACAGCCACAGCCACGTATGGTAGGCTAGCATAATATTGCAGTATATGGACTATCTGTTCTACACCATCCTCATATGTGCCAGTCACAGAATGTCCCTACATATACTGGGCTGCTACACAGTATGGTCTGACGGCTGTCTGTGATATGGGACATCTGTGTGTATGGCCCTACAAACATGTATAGCAAAAAGGTACCATACAGTGGGGCAGCATGTAACATCTGATAGAAGGGGTGCTAGGACAATGACATCTACCACAGTCTGTACACAGGCTAAAGTACATATTAACAATACACACACTGCTGACGTTCACCATTACTACACAGACCTCAGTACTGTACAAACATCCACAGAATGTCCAGCTTATGTCATGAAATATAACCCCTACTGTACATGACATGTGTAGCAATCTGATATATCACTGGCTTGTTATCAGACACGATGACACTATTTATGGTGTACAGCACATATACGCAACTTCATGCATGCCATATGTACAAATGTTGACAGTGGTGTGGCTGACAGCACATACACAGGGCCAGTATAGACATGTTGCTGTGGTAAACTTGTATATGTTCCATTGTAACGGTGTTTGTTGCAACATAAGTCCTATGAGGGATATGAAGTCAGTAACTGTCATGGCCTTCACCATCTACAGACTGCACTCCTCACACTGCCATCTGCATTCCACAGAGAGATGCACTGTGGATAACACATGAAACCATAGGCACAACACTGTCCAGTCTGCAGATTACCCTGCAGATGGGGATTCCTCATATACATGGAACTGACATGGCAGGTATTACTATATGTATGACAGGCATATCCAGACAAATACTATTAAACCAACATTACTCCAAATGCAATATAGCAGCACTTACACTCTGTAGTCAGGTCAGGCACATCCCCCTCCTGTCTGTTGCCCTCTTTCCATGGTGTATGTTGTTGGAGGTAAATCCTCAATCCATCTGAGATGCTGTTTGCCAAACAACAGATCTAGTTCCTGCTCACAGTAAGTGAAAAGGCCCAGCACCACCATGATGTTCCTAGGTATTGGAATGTGTTTCCATGCAATTGGCTATGGGATTGTTACCACAGATATTCCACATGCAATCAGCTAGGGGAGGGCTGCAATTCATGCAGAGGCCATCAGCTGATCATGAGCATCACATAAAATACACATGCTGCTGCCTAAGCAAGGCAGGTGTAGGTCTCCACATCCACCAGAGAGGGACTGGGGGTGGCAGACAGAGGCAAATACATGTCAGGGAGGTGGGAGGGTAAAACTGAACCATGTTTGTGTCACACACCTACCAGCACAGGGTATCAAACCCCTGACAACTATATAGTGCTTTCACTGTTTGATGCAGTTATTGGATGCACCACATGGGTTACCTGATGTGGAGCACTCAGAACATTTATGTGAGGGTGAGTGACATCTGCAACAGGTATACAGTAGATATACAGTAGGTGTCGTACACATGTCTGTCTGCATGAACAGGTGCCACCGTCAACACAGGCACACTCACACAGGGACACACACACACTGACACACTTGGCAGGGCCAGGAGTGCAACTCATCACTAGTGGGATTGCTACAACACAACAATGTGTCGGTATCACATGCACCACATGGGTCATGCAGAGGCCTTATGGGCAAAGAGTATGAGGAGATGTCACACATCAGACAGCATGCTTCAGTATGCTCTGGGGAGTTGTAGTGAGTGTGGATGTGGACATACACACCATACAACACACACAAACACATAGGGTGCAAGTTCTGACATGCATGGGTGCATGTCTACATGGGTGTGTGGTGGTCAACTGTGCCAGCAGGCTGTACAAGGGTAGGCAATGGGTATACCTTGGCATCAGGCCAAATGACAATAGTCTGCATTGTGGCTCAGGCCAGTAGTTACTGCATTTGTCCACACAGGTGGATATTGCATTCACCCATCCAGTCACCTGGGTGACTATTGTGTGTGGCCAATGCTGTACACCACATGCCATGTATGCGTTCCTTAGTCAGTGACATGGATGGTGTCTGGGATGTGCACACCTCCCACATGCATGTACAGTGACATGTGGAACTGTACCTGGGGTGTCTGGCCCATGTTGTGAACACAGATTATCATCAGATGTGACAGTCTTGCCCACCTGGGGCAGGAACTGGTACTGGGCAGCAGGTACATCCTTCACCTACAATGATGGCATGCCAACAGCATTCCTTGATGTCAGTGTCATCTGTCCATACAGGACATGTCAGGCATGGTATGTCCATCGTGAGTCACATATGAAGGCACTACAGGTGGTGCCGCTGTCCACTGGGGAACATGGTAGAGGTGCACTGTCTGCATGTAAGTGCATATTGGACAGATGAGCAGGGTGACATGCCCTATGTAGCCCACTGCTATCTCAGCATAGCTACTATCAGCGGTCAACATGCAGTGTACTACCCACATATTGGCTGCCGCCTTGGCATGTGTGTTCATATGACACATGGGTTGAGTGTGTGCTCTGGGGAATAGTGGGGTTGCTAACTTGGATTGTCTGGCCTTGATGTCACATGTATGGGTATGGCTTTGCACCCCAGCCTCCCAGCTAATTTACATCTGTTATCCCTGTATGGTTGACATTGTGATATATAGTAGGGCCACAATAAAATAAATTAGCAAAACCCCTCCACAACACACACACACACACACACACACACACACACACACACACACACACACACACACACACACACACACACCTGTCATATCTGGGAGTAGAACTCCTACCGAACTACTTTATTACACTACAGCACTATGCAGTTATAGTACATGCCATGGACATTACTGGAGTACTATTTCCCCAAAGGTGTATTTCACAGTGAATGACATTGTCAGGATTACCATAGTAGGACATTTCAACTGTATTGCAAGTGACTAGCCTAAAATGCATTCCTCCCTGCACAGACAGTGAAACACAAACAAAACTTCCACAACTGACATGTGTGGGTGCAGAACCCCTGATCAATGTCTTTATCACACTACAGCATGGAGCTGTTATGGGAAGCACCACAGGGATTGCTCAAGACAGCCTTTCCCAAAGGTGTATTTCATATTGAATGACATCAGCAGGTTTACCAAAGTAGGGCATTTCAACTGTACTGCAAATGACTAGCCTAAAATGCATTGCTCCCTACAGAGACAGTGAGACACACACAAAACATCCACAACTGACATGTGTGGATATAGAATCCCTGATCAACGTCTATATCACACTACAGCATGGAGCTGCTATGGAAAGCACCACATGGATTACTAAAGAACTTTCTCCCCAAAGTTTTACTTCACAATGAATGACATCAGCAGGATTGGCAATGTAGTGCATTTGAAATGTACTGCGAGTGAGTAGCCTATGATGCATTGCAACACACACAAAACATCCAGAACTGCCATGAGTGGAGATGGAACCCTACCACAGTTCTAAATCACACTACAGCAGTACGCAGTTACAGGACGCCCTACAGAGATTACTGGGTTATGCCTTTCCCACAGGTGTATTTCTAGATGTGTGACATCAGCAGCCTGTGTATTGTACGGGGTGTGAGTGGCCTAAAAAGGCATTGTTTTCTGCTCAGTCAGACACACACACAGATTCACCCACTTGCCAGGTCTGAGGTTAGAACAACTACCTCACTATTTTATCATACTATAGCAGTATGCAGTTACAAGACATGCTACGGAGATTACTAGGCTATGATTTCCTCGGAGGTGTATTTCTGGGTGAGTGACATCAGCAGACTTGCCAAAGTCGAGTATGTGTATTGTACAGGGTGTGAGTGGCCAAAAAGCATTGCTTTCTACTCAGTCAGACGCACACATATACACACACACACACACACACACACAAACACACACACAGATTCACACACCAACACAGTTGCCAGGTTTGGGGTTAGAACACCGACCTCACTACTTTATCACACTACAGCAGTATGCAGTTACAAGACACGTTACAGAGATTACTGTGCTATGATTTCCCCAGAGGTGTATTTCTAGGTGAGTGACATCAGCAGCCTTGCCAAAGTCGAGTATGTGTATTGTACGTGGTGTGAGTTGACTAAAAAGCATTGCTCTCTACTCAGTCAGACACACACACACACACACACACACACACACACACACACACACACACACACACACACACACACACAACATAGTTTCACACACCAACACAGTTTCCGGATCTGGGGTTAGAACACCTATTACACTACAGCAGTATGCAGATACAAGACGCGCTATGGAGATTACTGGGCTATGATTTTCCCAGAGGCATATTCTAGGTGAGTGACATCAGCAGCCTTGCCAAAGTCGAGTATGTGTACTGTACGGGGTGTGAGTGGCCTAAAAAGCATTGCTCTCTATGCAGTCAGACACACAGACACAAACACAGTTGCCAGGTCTGGGATTAGAACACCTACCTAACTACTTTATCACACAACAGCAGTACACAGTTATAAGACGCACTACGGAGATTACTGGGCTATGACTTCCCCAGAGGTGTATTTCTAGGTGCGTGACATCTGCAGCCTTGCCAATGTTGTGTATATGAACTGTACTGAATGTGAGCAGCCTAGAAAGCATTTATTTATACACAGGCAGAGACCAAGACACGCACACATACACACACTCACACAGTTGCCAAGTTTTGCATTAGGACTACTACCTAACTAGTTTATCAGTACAGCAGTACACAGTTATGGGATGCGCCATGGGGATTACTGAGCTACAGCTCCCCCAAAGGTGTATTTCACATTGGATGACCTCAGCAGGCTTGTCATGTTACTGCTATGGGGAGGGCGGTGTGTGCATGGGCTGTAACCCATTCATGTAGAGGTTGACATGCCACATGCGGATACACACAGGGTCATATGCCACAGGTACATGTATAGTGCTACTAGGTGACAACTTCCTTGTACAGTCATGTTGTACAGCTGGCACGTGCAACATGCCGTCATGCTGGCAGATACTGGTGGCTAGTATCTGCAGTGAGTGACACCTGCACCTCATGTGTTTGGGGTCCTTTGGCTGTGTATTGGGTGGGACAGGCCCAGATGGCTCCTTGTCACGGTCACGCTCTTCAACACATCTATTCCCGTCTACCTTTGGCTTATTATAGTGTGTTGTCCTTACATATATGTCTGTATTCCTATCCAGTGTGTGCAAGCAGGAGTGGTGCATACTGACATGTGTCTGCACTGAGAACTGCAACTGCCAGATATGTCTGGTCCACTGTTGTTTGCTGACATGGCCTTCTTGTGTTTAAGTGTGTGAGCATGCCCAGTATGGGCTTTCAGTATGTTGTTGACTGACATTGCCTTCATTCCTCTAAGTGTGTGAGCATGCCCAGTATGGCCATCTATATTGCATGTGTGGATCAAGTCCGGGTGGTTTGTACTGCAGTGCTGACCTTTGTGTTGTACACCAACAGGTAGAATGCTGTGTCTGCAGGATATACATCAGACATTTGGCATTGACTGTTACTACATTTCTGCTACACAGGGGTGGGGGGCACACCTGACTGTTACTATAAGTGCACATAGGATGCTGGGGCACACCTTACACTTTTACACAGTTGCTAGGACTGTACTAGTATGTCAGGTACACCATTTCAATCTGTAGTCTTACCTATCGTGCTGGCTAGAGGCATACCAGTGTACGACAGATCGTAGCTTTCACTACCTACATATTAGTTTCTGACTTCTTAGCCTTCACAGCTGACATCCAGCTGGCTGGCCTGCTGTAGTCTGCCTGTGTAGGGCTGGGGTAGGTGTTACCCATGGGGCTCATTCAGAGGCCATAGTACAGCATTTGTTTGTGTTTGTCGGCACCTATCCTGCTGGCTGTGACTGCTGTTGGGTATGTGCCCCCGCCTCGACTGGCATGTGTGAGTCACTTACCTTGTGGATGTCCCAGTACTGAGGGTGGTGATGCAGGGCTGCCTATGTCGGATGCACAAGGTACACTCCCTATGCATGGTTGAGCACAGGTAGTGTTATGTTTGGCATCCCTTTTACTGAATGTGCGAGTCGGAGAGGGGTGTCATTCCCTGGGTCCTCACTGTGTCAGTGCATGTGCTATGCGTTGCCTCTTTGCCAAGGCCAGGGCATACTGGGAATGCTTCTTTCTGCCTACTTAGGCAGGCTCAGGTTGTTCCTCCTCCGAGTCACTCTGCGCCTGTGCAGGCCTTGGCACTGGTGGGGGGCTGTGTGGCCCTGCCCCATGCTGTTCCTGCTGCAATTGTTTCCATAGGATCATATTGTGTAGCATGGCACATACAAGGACAATTTGGGTACATGTAGTTGGTGAGTACTGCAAGGCTCCACCGGATGTGTCCAGGCACCAGAACTATGACTTGTGCATCCCAAACACATGCTCTATTATGACTCCTGTTTGTGCGTGTGCGTCATTATGGAGTTCTTGTTCGGGTGTTTGTGCATTTCTGATGGGTGTCATCAGCCATGGCTCCAGTGTGTATCTATCATCCCCCACTAGGTGACCTGTGGGATGCCCTCATTGGCAAATGTCTGGTACAGCTGTGTCAGATGCCAGATGTGGGAATCGTGGTAGCTTCCAGGCCAGCCAGTACACAAATTCATTATTATGCTCTGGGCATCGCACACGACCTGGCAGTTGATGGAGGGGAACCCTTGCAGTTGATGTAGACCCTACCCCGCTCACCTGGTGGTGTTTTAATCTCTATGTGCCTGCAGTCTATTGCACCCGCTACCTCTGGGTATTCTGCTATTTGGTGGAAGAGACAGATATTGCTGGCAAACGCCTCACAGGTGATGGGGAAATATACATGCTCACCGACATGTGCTGATATGGCATCCAGGAAATGGTGGAGTACCCTGGATGCTGATGCCTGTGAAATCCCCATCATATCCCCAGATGGCCTTTGGAAGGTACCTGTAGCTAGTATTCTTAGGCCTACACATACCTTGGTATGCACTGGGATGGTTTCCCCTCTGTTAGTTCTGTGTATAAGGTGTGGCCAGCACAGCTCAACAATTTGCTGTAGGAGGTCCCTGTTCACCATATAGCGCTCCACTATCTCCAGCTCATGTAGCCCTTGGTAGGTTACCTTGGGTCTGTATACTCTTCTCCGTCTCCTCACTGCGGGTTGCTCAGCAGAATTCACATCCTCACCACCCTCAGCCTCTTGCAGATGCTGGTTTATGATACCAAAAGCAGCCCCTAACATGTTTTCTCTTGCTTTCATTTTGTAAAATTTCCCCGTCTGTATACACAGGTGGTGCAGAGTTTTTGGGAAAAACAAGGGGGAAAGGTGTTTGCAAAGTTTATAGTGTTGTGCTGGGCTGGTCTGCTGCCTGTGTAATTGGCTGATTCTGATACATTTCACCTGTCAGCTAAGCTAGTTCTCCTTGAATACCTTCCTACTGCTGTTTTCCCTTCTCATTGCCTTCCTGTTTACGCACGTGTGTGTGCCGCACAAACAGAGTGCTCATATGTGCATAGAGCTGCTTTTTCTTGGTTTAACTGCCTTTTTCTTCCTGTACAATGCACACACCCGCTTACACTTTGTAAAGTGTGCTAGGTAGGTTTAGACACAACCCTAGCTTAGCTGTGCTAAGCTAGGAGTAATCCCAAGCCACAGGTCTCCAGTCCGCTTACAGTATGCCTGACACACACCCCCATGATGTCACCTATATCCTAGTCTTGCACCCAGCTATTTATACTCTTACACTCTTGAGACCTGCCTCACACCCTGGGAAAATCTGGGATTCACTAACCTTTCCCTCATTTGCATAGGATTGCCTGCTAATGCATAGTTACATGTCCCACACTGAGCCTCCCCTCTTAGCAACCATTACTCACTGGCCAGGTTGTCTTTTGCCTACCATTGACTTGCATGGCAGAATACTGATTTTTGTTAGAATGCTCATTTTCAGTTTATTTTCTTATTTTCCCCCCGATCCCGTTTGTACGCCGCTGCCCTATGCTTAAACAGCCGAGATTGGTGAAAAAAAGATAAAAGTAGTTTTATTTATTTTTTAAACAGTTTGCAATGCCAGTGGTCTTCTACTTGGCTATTGGCATGCTTCCTCAATAATATGCAGCCTTTATTTGGAGCTGTCATAGCTCCGTTTTGGAATTTGCAGAAATGTACTCGTTACTAACTGAGTACATTTCTGGAGATAGCACTAGTCTTGCACGGACTATTGCAATCTTCCTGGATTGCAAAATCACCTAATTTGCTTTGCATGGATTTCTCCTGCAAATGAGGTGATTTGCATACCAGGGCTTAGTCCATGCAGGATTAGTGCTGGAGCTCTCGTGCACGCCCCTGCAGGCTGTTCCTGGATCGCATGGCAGACATATTGCCTGTGTGGATTCCTGCACTCATCTTGCACTCCGTGCAAATTTTTGAGAATCCAGAGGTATATTTAATGTCATGTGTTAATTGTCTTAATATCCTCAAGTCAAGTCTTTCAAATGAAAGCATTTTGTCTTTTATTTTATATATAATGCCATGTATCTATTTTATTTACCCCTGGGCTGAGACTGAAACATGTCCAATAGGACCAGTGCTTTATCCCAGTTATATATGTATTAGCATTTAAGCAGCCTTTGTTGACATCATGAATATCTAACAAGGTAAGGATCTCACAGAAAGTATTTTTTCCCTCAGTATTTTTAGCAGTGAATGATAAACCCAGAAAATACCCAGTGGGTGTAATATTAGTTGTATCAGTTGAGGGATACAAGCCTAGAAAATTTCTAGGGCACCCATCTTAAAACAAGCAAGCTATGGCTCTAAAGAGCATATATATATATATATATATATATATATATATATATATATATATATATATATGTGTGTGTGTGTGTGTGTGTGTGTGTGTGTGTTTGTGTATATGTGTGTGTGTATGTGTTTACTATCATAATTTGGAAGCTGCCTCATCAACCCATGTCCCAAAAAACTGATAGTCTTGACTCCGGGTAATGTCAAATTGCAAAATGAATGCGATTTTGGGATGGAGTTAATATGGATCGAGATAGGGATGAGATTTGTACTTCGACAAGATCAGAGTTTGACATTATCACTGTTCGACCTTCGGACTTCGTTCAAATTGGAGTCAATCGAATCCACTTCAAGATTATGATAGTAAACCATATGTGTGTGCGCGTGTGTGTGTGTGTGTGTGTGTGTGTGTGTGTGTGTGTGTGTGTGTGTGTGTGTGTGTGTGTGTGTTGGGGGGATAGGTGTCTAGCACTCTTAGTGGTCACACATGCAAGTAAGAAGCTTGAGATAAGCAAACAGGTATCCACAACTGAGCTACACCAATACTCATTGGGAGAGCAGAACTTCATTGACACTCACTACATTCTGACACAGCAACATTTCTTAGGGTAAAAGAAGCTGGTTAAACTTATTGAAAATCAGCTGATTGCATATAACATGCTTTTTCTGAGCAAGACTGTGGGACAGTGGAGATCAGGGAATTTGCCCTTTCCTCACTGTATTGCTATCTCAGAGCTATGATACCAACCAGATATGGATTCCAGATTAGTCTAAGTTTAGTTTTAAACCATACTGATTATATAAATGTAAATAAAACATTTTTTTATTTTATTTACTAAACTGTAGGCGCAGTAAATCTGTAAAATTTTGCTGGGTATCTAATTATATTTCTGTTAGACGTCATCATAGTTTTTAAATATTAAAATACCAGTTTATACCTTTTAGTTACTATATTATTCTATCAGCTAGGGCAAAACTTTTAACTACAAATGTACAAGGTGATAGTTGTAGGGTTGGTAGAGATGCCTCTGTTTAACACAACTCAGTAACAGCTATCTAAGAATTACAGTATATTATTGGAATTGGTTAAACATTCTTCTGAAGAAGTTTTTTTTTTTTGGCAAAACAGAAACAGATCCTTCTAACAAAATTAAAGATGTAGGTGATATCTACAAAGTAAAATACTTGACTGTCTTGATTTATATTCTTTCAGAATTAATATTAGACCCACTGGGTATCTTCTTGGGTTTATCATCCACTACTAAGTCAGACGTGTAGATATATTATATTTGGGAGAAATGTTTTAACTATTTTGGTTATTATCATCATAATTGTTTTATTGTTCTAATTTGTTAGGGATACTATCCTGCAAGATGAGCATTGGGTTATATTTCAATTAGTTTTGCTAACATGGTTGTCCAGGAGCTCTTCCATGAAAAAGGACAGAGAGCTTTTGACAAGATCTGATTTATAACATTTATAACTGTGTTTTTGTGGAGTAGTTATATTTACATTGGGTGTTAAATTATCTGCTTCTATGGGTTAACAATTTTTACCTATTTAATTTCATTTGGAATGTCTTTTTTATTACATGTTAATAATAATAGGTATCTGAGATCCAGTAAGACAGATGTTACTTTAAGATCTTAAAAGAAACTAAAAAAAATAGACTTGTATGACTGGGTGAAGTATTATTACAGTAACTGTTTACATAATAATTCTGAAAACGTTTAGTTAATAATGATATTTCTGAATCCCTTCTTATTTGCCATGGTTTACATATTTCCTTTACTTGGTTCTAATCAGTGATACTCATTAATATCCTAGGTAAATGATGATATGCTTTAGGCAATTTTGTTTAAATCTGCTGCAGTTTTAGGTTCAATAATCTATCGTTTCTTGTCTTTAAGTACTTGCAGAATTTTTTTTATAACAATTTGAATTACACTAAATACTTGATATGTATTATAATTTGAGACACCTTTTATCAGACATTTTGGTTTTTGTTAGTGGCCCACCAGCCTAATTCTTGCAAACTTCATCTAAACATGTCTCAATAAAGCTGTGGTGGGTTGTCATTGTTATTTTGCACTAGCCATAAAGGGCGAGGTTTGACATCCATTAGTTAGTGAGAGCATGATAATGATTGCATGATATACTTCAGATGAGAGGTTAAACCAAGGCCCCATCTGCCACTGCTGGTGGGAGCTCAGATGTATGTAAAAGCTACCATGGCATTTTCTGAAAAAAGACTAAGGAAATTCCCCTGGTGCCCTGGCCGAATTTCCCCTATTCCATATAAATCCCACTTCAAGTCTCCGCTGCTCAGTGGGACTAACCAGCTCAACAAAGAATAAATAAATAAACAAATAGAATATTAGCATAATTTTCAAAACAACTTTTCAGAGAAAACAAAATATTTAGCATATCAGTCCTTCTATGATAGGCTAAGAAATAATTTGTTAAAAATGATGATGTTTTGGTTAAAACTGAAATATTGGTCAAATTAGGGTTTAACATCCAAATGTTTTTGCATTTTACAAGTGCTGATAATATAGGATTAATTATTTTACTCAAATTATCTGATATGGATATATATCCTGCATTTTCAGGAACTGGTCTTGTATTATATTTTTAGGTTTTTAAAACAGGTGCTCAACTCTCTGATGACCCATTTAACTGGATGAGTGTAAACATAGCTATGACAAGTATACATTCATCTGCACTGAACTTAAGCACAACTACAGAAAGTAAAGTTGTGTATGTAAATTATCACTGCTGCAGCAGCCTAAGCTAGATATTAACAGCTAGACACCTTCCAAAGCTTCAGGGGACTTTTTACGCATCCAGCCTTTAGTCAACTCAACAACTCAGGTTTAGGGGTGAAGCCCTGAAGAGCTTTCCAGCCATTGAGAAGAGCACTACTCTGCAGGCTTTTGATGACTGGCGGTTGCCTAATGCTGCTCCATTGCTGGGCAAGTAAGTTCCCTTCAAAGAAAAAAAAAGTTTCTACATTACTTTTTTACTTGATTTACTTGAGAATATTTATTTTTATTAAAAAGAAGTACTTTTAAGCAATGAAAGTGTTTTTGTTGACTGTCTTGTGACTTTTATAAACTTTAAAATGGAACCACACTTTTTTTTTTTTACTTTTGTGGTAAAAAAGTTGTTTAAAACTACATTTCTCTGTGAAGAAACTGTGGTTATTTTACTTTTTGTTACTGAGAAAACTGCTTAAACTGCTTTCCCCTGTGTGTTTTTCATGGGAAAAGTTACTTATTTGCTACTTTCCTGTTTTATGACTATTGCTGCTAAGCTTTTCTGGGACACAAGGGCTGTTTATAGCTCGACCATGGTAACAAGTACTGGTCACTCAGCTGGGCCTTCTTCCAGCCACAAAAAGAAAAAGATTGTTAAGCAGATTTTGCTACCACAGCAGGCTGGTAATTTGCTTCAGCTGCAGGTAAGTGACTGCTTTGTCCAAAGCTGGTCCCTCAGACAATTCATCTTTTCTTTGAACCCCTCTAGTGTAGTCCATACAGCCAGTGTGGACAGGGCATATAGCCATGTCCTCTGTGGCTGCTGGGGTATCCTCAGTGGTGAGGGGAGAACCAGTCTTGGTCATAGGAGAAAGGGCAAGGAATGTGCCTCTGCTTAGCTAGAATATTGTGCCAATCCCTGGGGAAGCTTCTGCTGCTAATAGTGGGTGTTTTTTTTTTTTTTTTTTTTTTTTTACAAAATCCTTGTCAAAAAGAGGTAAAAGGTATAATTTATCTTCTCATCCATCAGTTACTCTGGACTGTAGTAATTTGTTAGGCTTGGTATTCTCATTGCCCTTTACCAGTTATCCAATTAGTACTGAGCTAATAAATCAAAGCAATGTAGAATTTCTTTGACAAGTGCAGGATGGAAAACATAAGAGATTCAGTGATACAATGACCAGTATGTGTTATGCAAACTACAGTAATGCTACATGACCAAATCCTGGTATCAGCACACCAAAAAACAAGGGGGATAGAGGAAGGGAGCTGCTATTGCAGCAGTGATCATTCAAACATCTACTGTTAAGGTAGATTTGCTTACACAACTGTACTATGTTCATCATTTTAATCATTGCTGCAGTAGCCTTAGCTAAATGAGTAGATTACACAGTTTACTGCATATGGGAGGTAAAAGGGGAAGGGTCCAGAAGCCCCAGGAGAATGCTTGTATTAAAGCCTGATCTAGAACCTAGAGAAGGAATCAAGCTTGTAATGCTTTGTAAATGTATGCATACAGGACCAAGTTGCTACTTCTAGAATACTTCTAGAATCCAACCCTCTCCAGAAAGCCATAGATGAAGCCAAAACCCTAGCAGAGTAGGCCTTGATCCAGCATGGATCAGTTTTGTTGTGGTGCATATAACAAAAGGTAATTACCCGAGATAACAATTTGGAAATAGTCTGTTTTGCCACAGATTGCAGATTGTCCTGTCTTATATTCACAAGAATTGATCAACTGATTCTAAGATCTGAAATAATTAGTTCTGTCAATAATCAAGTTGTCTGTAGACATCCAACTTATGGAAAATCCTTTCTCCCTCATTTTTAGGTTCAGGAAAGAAAATGGGGAGATAGACAGTTTGGCTTATGGTAAACTTGGATATTACTTTAGGTATAAAATAATGATTAGTTGTCAAAGAAACCCTGTCTCTGTGGAAAATGAGATAGGGTTGACTCATCGTGAGAGCTTGCAACTTATATATTCTTTTTGCAGAGGTCAGAGCAATCAGTAAAACAGTTTTCCATATTAAGAACCTCAAGCCAGTCAGATTAGCTGGTTCAAATGGAGCAAGTGTTAGCTTCTCTAATACAAAATTAAGATCCCAAGGAGAGGCCACTGGCTTTCTTGGAGGCCTCTTACGTAAAACCTCCTTCAAAAACATTTTTCATAAGAAAGCACTGATACAGGTGGAGTCATAAGCAAATATGCTTAAATAGCCAATAAATGAACCTTGATGGAGGAATAAGAAAGGCCATAGCATAGGAACTCACACAAATATTGTAAAACCAGAGAACAACTAGCCCTAAATGGGTGCTGGTTAAGCTGTTGGCACCAACTAGAAAACTATTCCATTTGCTAATATATGATTTTCTAGTGACAGACTTTCTTGCCTGCATTAGCACCTGCTGCACATTCTCAGCAAAACAAGTGCCTAAAGCAATTAAGACCCAATCGTCCAGGCAGTCACCTGAAGTTGATTGGGTATTTTCTCAGTGTGACCAAAGTTGGAGTGGAAAACCTTAGAAAGATCTAGACAGATTTTTTTTTTTCTTGTGGAAGAAAAGCTGTTTGAACTGAGGTGTGAAGGTGGCACTCCAGGAACAAAATTCTAAGTGAAGGAGTCAAAAAAAGATTGTTGAATATTTTCTTGGAATAACAGCTTGTGGAAGAGATCTCTCACCCAAATGAGTGACATCTGACACTTTGGAAAAGACTCTGCTAAGATAATCAAGTTGTCTAAAAATGGAAAAATGTAGATACCTTGTAGCCTACGATGAACTATTACTGGAGATAGACACTTTGTGAACATTCTTGGTGCAGTGGATATTCTAAAGCATAAGGCAAATAACTGATAATGTGATCCAGACACAAACAAATTTAAGAAACATTGGAATGCTGGATGAATAGGGATGTGATAAAAAACACTTGAAGTCTGGATGAATAACAATGTGATAATTAGCATATTTTAAATTTAGTGTTACCATGAATCGTTAATGAGGAATAAAAGGTAACAAGTTATGGAATGACATCATTTTAAATTTGGGCACTATCATAGACAGGTTTAGGAAAAAAAGATCCAGATTTGGTCTCTAAGCATTTTCTTTCTTTGGCAAAAAACATCCTTGAATAGGTTCATAGGTTCATGGGTGTTTACTAGGCTAACAACCACAATGGCCTTTTTAAGCCTAGCCATGCATCCCACATCTCTGACAAGTTCTGGTACCCTTGATAAGTGTCAGCAGAGCTGTGGGAGCTGAACTATTTACTGGGTGCCTGTGTCCATTAGAGACATATGTGCCAAACCAGGGATGAATTTACAGCTCCCCATCCAATTGTCCAAGTTGCACTTGAATTGGGTTCGGGAGGAACTCTGTTATTACAGGAACATTTAAGTCATTAAAACAGGTAATTCTGGTGATATTTGTTTTGCGGATAGGTAGGAGTTCCATCGGAGTGAGGTCTGACAGTGCCGTGTATGCCAAGCATATCTCCTCTCAACAGTCTGCAGGAGAAAGAATACAGGAATAGGGCCTTGAGGAGCTCTGCATAGAACATGTTACTTACTCTCTGTATCCTTTCAATGAGTAACACCTGTGGACATTCCAATTGTTGGATATGCCTGGTTAGGTACACTCCAAAAGGGGCATTGTACTCAATGAATGGTCTGATGAATACTGAATACAGTGAAACAATGACTTCCTTGGATCTAGATGCCATACCTTTATTTATAAGTTACACAATGTAGAATGATTTCCTCACTACTGTAGACATATACGATGGTCAAAGGCTAGATCACTTTCTATGTGTGCCCCCACATCCCTGACTACTAGGTCAACTCTTAGGGGTATGTTCTCAATATGATAGCTTCCAGGGGTAGTATGACTTCCTGAAGGATACTATTATGCATTTCTTGGCATTTAGTTTTATTCCATGACTCTGGCACCAGTTCCTTGTCTGTGTCAGCCCTTCCTGGAGAACATTTGTGTCAGTGAGTGATTTGATAACAGCTCCTAATTTGCAATCATCTGTAACTTTAGTCAGCCAGAGGCCACTGACATTGGCCTTGACTTCAGAGAAATAAATGCCAAAAAGGAGTGTCCCAGGACCAATACCCAAGGGATTCCACTTGAGATCGGCCTCTTCGTAGAGGTGGACTCCCCAGTTCTAACTTCCTGTGTCCTGTCTTTGAGCCAGTTGGTTACACTGGGTAACATAAGGGTTAGTACCTAACCTCTTAAGTTTGTCAACAATGCCAGAGTGGAGGATTGTGTCATATGCCTTGGCCAGGTCAAGACTGGCAGTTTGAACCATTTTGTACTCATCCATTGTTTTGGTGACCTTCTCAAAGAAGTCCACCATGTTGAATAGGCAAGAGGTGCCTTTGATGAAACCAGATTGGGTTGGGTCTAGAGTCTGGAGGTTTCTTATGTCATTATTGATCATTCCTTGTTTGGTCAGGGGGGAAGTTTCTTTACTCACCAGTGAGAGTGGGGAGTACTGAGCTGCCTGTTTGTCCTTAGAGGAGTGGTTTAAGGCAGTAACTTGTAGTCTATTGGCCATTTTGGGTCATTTCCTGTCTTTTCCAGCCCCCTGCTATAAAGCACGCTTTAGCGGCGGGCTTAGCCGTGATTGTGCGCGATTGAAGGAGCTGCCACTGTTGCACACTAGGGCAGCGCCGGTTAAGCAGGTTTAAACTATTCGGGCTACCTAAAGTCCACTCTTCAAATTTTCCCTTAAAACTACCTTCCTCTAACTATACTACTGATCTAATCAGCGTATCCTATAACTAAAAAGATCATCTCTACTTGACTCCAAGTAGACTATTCTCTATCTGTTAAACGTAGCACTTGCTCCTACAGCACTCTTGTCATAGATAGTACCCCAAAAAGGCAACCCCCCATTTCTCGGTCACCCACGTCCCCCGGAATCTTCTTTAAAGTTTTTGTCTATTCCTTCTAGCATGTCGAGGATCAGTTGCTAGTGTCCTCTCCTGCTCAGCTGGTGAAGAATATTGAGGCAATGTTACAATTGCCTCATGTAACAACCCTCTCCTCCTCCCACAAAACACAAATACATGCGAGATGCAACTATAACTGGAGGCTGAGCTCTCTCAACATAGGACTGGCAAGACCAGTCAGGAGGTGAAGGTTACCACACACACTATAGACCCAGTCTCACATAGTACCATCACAACCTCAAATCATACACATAAACACACAAAGACATACTCGAGGCTCTGATCAAAATCTACCAAAACAGCAGAGGCCACCAAAGCAGACACCCAAACAACCACCACCTCAGAACACAACACCTGCAACACATAGACCTCACAGTCAGAGTGTCAAACAGTCACAGCCCTTAAGGCCAAACACAATGCCAGACACACTAGTCATTGGTGACTCCATAGTCAGACACACGACTGAGTAAGGAGAAGGTCACAGTAAGCTGCCCAGGTCTCTCAACAGCAGGTACAAATATGACTCAGTCATTGTCCACGCTGGTGTTGGACTACATGAAAAGAGACATTGAGGAGCTCTCTGATTATGTAGCCCAGGCGGTATGACCCTGACCTTGAGCAGTATCCTACCTTCACCAAGAATGATGCCACAATACAGAGATAAGATGATCAGCTTTAACAATTGGCTTAAACACTGGTGTCATTCAAAGGATCCAGTGTCTGTCTGCCTGGGATGACATGCTGGACAAGCCACGCTGCTTCAAGAAGGGCTTGCACCTGTCACCCTGGGATTCGGATATTGGCGCTCTTGCCACCCCATAGTGCCTTTTTTAGGCAAGGCTCAAATTCTAAACCTACCACCCTAGAACACAAACAAGGAAAAAAACTAAGGGTAATGCTGCTCAATGCCAGAAGTCTAAATCTCAAAATGCAGGCCCTTCTCAGTATGGAGAACATCGATGTCTGTGCTGTGACAGAAACCTGGTTCAAGGCTCCTGAGAGCACCCCAGCACTATCAGGTTTTACCTCATATCATGTGTTCCGCCCCAACGGACAATACCAAGAAAGGAGGGGTATCCATATTCATCAAGGACACTCACACCTCAAGACTGGTTGCATCGGACACCATCCAGGTGCAATTAACCATTGGCAAGACTGCTCTGCAAATTGTAGCATGTTACAGGCCACCCTCACAAACTCAGGAACCTCACATGGCCTTCCTGAAAACACTAGAGGATAAATGTATCACCAAACACCATCATACTAGGTGACTTCAATTACCCTAATATAGACTGGGAACACTACTCAAGCCCAAACACCCTAGCCCAAAAGTTCCTGGAATTCATAAACTCAAATGCCATGGAACAACTAGTCACCATCCCACAAGAGGAGATAACATACTTGATCTCATCATCACGAAAATGGGAGCACAATGTTCAACACGAGTATACCCCTCACTGGTGAGATCAGATCACAAACTAATCTTGCTGGAGGTCCTCATCCCACCCCACCTGAAATAAAAGACCACAGTGAAGAACTTCACACTTCTAAAGAATAGTGTGGTCTCCTTTAAGGAACAGTACTCAAGCGCTGAATCACTTACAAATGCATTCTACCAGCACCTGCAGGACTGCATGGATAAGGCAATCCCAAGCAAAACAAAGACTCTTTGTACCTCTGGTGGACCCCAGCCATAAACAAACTCTACAACAAAAGGAGGAAGCTACTACAAGATAGAGCAAAATCCTTAAAAGGTAAGACACCTTTAATCACTATAAGTAAAAACTAAGAGCTCTCATAAAATCATCCAAAGCAAATTTTGAGAGAAAAATAGCTAAAGACTCAAAAGACAATCATAAGGCCTTCTTTAGCTATGTTAGAAACCTGGGAGGAAACTCCCAGATATGCTCAGAACTAGTTCAAAATGATGTGAAGATCACTGATCCTACAGACATTGCCAACATACTGGCTGACAGGTTCAGTGCAAACTTCTCCCCAAAAGGAGAGATATCTATACCAAACAATTGCAGCCCCCAAACATCTCTAAGTGACAACAGCTCTCTCAAAAGCAAAAAACACAGCACCCATGGGACCTGATGGTGTCCCCGGCTGTGTGCTCCATGAACTCAACGAGGAACTAAACCCACAGCTAGGACAGCTGTTTAAGCAAAGTCTCACCTCTGGATACGTGCCCCAGGTGGCGCACTGCAACTGTGGTCCCACTTTGCCTCCACCGACCCTGGAAATTACCGCCCATTAGCTTGACAAGCCTTATCTGCAAAGCCATGGAGAGGATCATAATGGACCTCATAAATAAAGACATAGGAATTTGCAGACTTTGGATCAAACCCAGTTTGGCTTTGTCAAAGGCAGATCATGCCTTTTAAACTTGGTTGACTTTTTGAAACAGTCACCAAAGCCATTGATGAGGAAAGGCAGTCCATACAGCCTACCTCGATCTGGCGAAGGCCTTCGATACAATACCCCACTCAGGTATCATTGAAAAACTCATCAGCTTAAATGTTAACCCATACATCACAAGATGGGTTGCAAACTGGCTGAGTGACAGAACCCACAGGGTCAGAGTTGCTGGCGCCATGTCAGACTCAAAGCCTGTCACAAGTGGTGTCCCACAGGGCTCAGTCCTGGGCCCACTCTTGTTTGGCATCTACTTTTCAGTACAAGCAAACACAGGAGGGTTATGGCTGACAAAGTTTGCAGATGACTGCAAACTGGGAGCCATAGTCGAAAACACATCTGACACAGATATCCTTCAGAAGGATCTCACAGAAACGGATAACTGGTGCCAGAGCCATGGCCTAAAGTTAAATGCCAAAAATGAAACAAGATTACCCCTAGCTACCATATAGGTGGCAATCCACTGAGCACAGAAGAAGTTATCAGGGACCTGGGGACCCAGGTTGACAGTAGGCTGTCATTCGACACCCATGTAGCTAAAGTAGTTAGGAAGACCTTCTACATTGCCCACCTTATCATGAAGGGATTCACATCTAGATCAAGGGAGGTCATAGTCTCCTACACTCATCACCATCAGACCAATGATTGAGTACAATCCCCCACTCGGAATCTATCTGACTCGACCCTTGCAGCCGCTGGAGAGGCCACTAAAGTTCCTCACCAAAAGGATAAAGGGTCTCAAAATCTGTCCTATGCTGCCCGACTGAAAGAACTCCAGCTCTATTCAGTTGCTCAGAGGTGACCTTTGCCTGACATACAAGGCCATGTCAAACCCAGATTTGATGAATATGCTTCACCTCAAAAATCTAGATCCATCAGAGCCACAAGGGCGGAGACTTAAACCTCGACATTAATAGGACGTGCTGGAGGGATAGATTCATCACCCAAAGACTCCCTATGCTGTGGAACAAAATCCCGGTATATGTGAGGCAGAGCACCTCGCTGGCCTTGTTCAAGAGAAATCTTGACCAATGGATGGGAGATACAGGGATTACCTCAGTGTCACTGCTCGACAGAGGCACAGCAAAATAATGGGTATAGTTCCCCACAAAACTATGGGCTAGGCTTGTAAATGCCCTCGGGCAGATAGCCTAGTATGAACCTATGAACCTATTTCCATGATAATAAAAATGCCCACAACCTGGGAAGGGAGGACTGGTTCTTTCATTCCCTGGGACAGCATGTGTTGAAGGATGGGGTAAAAAGTGTCTGGTCTGGTGGATGAGGAGTTACCTTTACAATAAACGAAAAGCTCAAGCATGTTCATCTGAACCAGGAATATATGAGATCAAAAACAATGAAAACTGGCTCAAAGAATGCAAGGACCGTTTATTAACTAAAAACATAACACAATAAGCTTTAGCAAATGTGCCTTTTCATTTTGTTCAACAGAAAGTAAAAACACATAGCATAAGAAGTCTAACTTAAGTGCATAATTAAT
Source organism: Protopterus annectens (assembly GCF_019279795.1). NCBI lineage: Eukaryota > Metazoa > Chordata > Ceratodontiformes > Protopteridae > Protopterus > Protopterus annectens. The sequence continues at coordinate 1,299,711,969 of NC_056739.1, forward strand.
ACCAATATTTCATTAGTTAAAAATAAATGATTAGTTAATAACAGTATTTAATTAATGAAAAATGAAAGCCATCCATGTATCTAAGTTGCCTTACATTTCATACAGGATTTATGCTGTTCACTCCATTTAATCCAGGAAATGTATCTGTTCTTAAAACATTAATACATGTACAGTCTATATTTTTTGTTTTAATGACTATATCACCTCCTATTTGATTCTCAGATATATCTTGCAGCACCTCTTTAATATTGCCTTGGTTTCTGGTGTCATTCTAAGGGGGTGTAATATTTGTCAGCATGGAATTGCCTTCCTCCTAGTGCCTTTTAGGCAATGCAAAAATGAAAGCACTTCTGGCATAGCAAATCAAAACCAAGAAAATCAAAAGGCATTAGTCCTCAATGCTAGGAGTAAACAAAAATCTCCACTCCCTAGAAGCTCTATTTACTCTAGAGAATGCTGATGTCTGTGCGGTCACTGAGACATGGTTTAAAGCTGCAGAGAACACACCAGCAATGCAAGGTTATAATGCCTTCCACACATTTAGGCCAGCTACTTCACAGACAGGGACTAAAGGTGGAGGTGCCTCTATTTACATCAAAAATAAATATACTTCAAGGCTGGTAAAACAGGACAATGCACTTGAGCTGATCCATGTTCAAATCACCATAGGTAAAATCCAATACCACTTTCTTGCAAATTATAGGTCCCCCTCTATGATCCAGGAAACCCATGCCATGTATTTAAACTTATTAGAAACACTAACCATTCAACCCAATACCATATTCATGCGTGACTTTAACTACCTCAGTATTAAGTGGGAATCCTATACAACACCAAATATACATGCACAGAGATTCCTGGATTTTGTAAACACAAACTCCCTGGACTAGATAGTCAATACACCAACCAGGGGTGCAACCATACTGGAGCTGGTCCTCACTAATATGGGAGACTGCTGCACACCCCCTACTGTAATGCCTTCTTTGGTAAGGTCAGACCACAAAATGGTCTCCTTTGAAGTAAAAATAAACCTGGACTCCCAGCTAAGCCTGGAATATGCAGGAACTATTCTAAGGCTAATCTCCTGCTATTAAGTGAGAACCTGGAAAAATGTCAAGTCCCCATAAACCCTGAGAACACTTCTGCCTATGCAGAACTGTTCACAAAAACCCTGTACAAGCATGTTAATAGCTGCACAGAGACAACTGTACCCACCAGGTACAGTTGTCTCTGTGCAGCTATTAACATAGAGACAGAGAGACAGAGACAACTGTACAGAGACAACTGTACCTGGTGGGTACAGTTGTCTCTGTGCAGCTATTAACATGCTTGTACAGAGACAACTGTACCCACCAGGTACAGTACTAAATCAAAAAATAAGCCACCCTGGTGGAATCACAAAATCAATCAGCTGTATAACAGGAGGAAGAAAAGCGTTGCAAAAATTAGGAAGTGCAGCACCCAGCAGAGCAAAATCACTCCCAAACTAAATAAACAACTCAGAGGACAAATAAAGTCTACCAAAGCCAAATCTGAGGTATGTTTGGCCTCCCAAGCTAATGACAACCACAAACCATTCTTTAGCTATGTCCACAACCTCAAAGGCAATACACAATTGTGTGCAGAGCTCATTGTAAATGGAGCCACCCATACTGAACCAGAATATATGGCAAACCTCCTGGCTGATAAATTCACCTCCATCTTTACCCTTCTCTCACCTTCAGCCTTCCCTCAGAAAATATCATCAAATATAACTCCCCCCTACTATCACTACAGAACGGGCCCTTAATGCTCTCTCTAAGACCAAGAACATTGCATCAATGGGCCCAGACAATATCCCAGGATGCCGTCTAAATAACATGAAACATGACCTATCAGGGCCTCTAGAATTACTGTTTAACTGTAGCCTCATGAATGGAGAAAGGCAGCAATCATCCCTCTGCACAAAGGTGGGCCATCTACAGACCCTGAAAACTACAGACCCATAAGTCTCACTAGTCTTATAGGTCAAGCCATGGAAAGAATTATCATGGAGATGATCAACAGAGATATAGTAAACCTCCAGAGACTGGACCCAACCCATTTTGGTTTTGTCAAGGGCAGATCATGCTTACTCATCCTGGTGGACTTCTTCGAGAAGGTCACCAAAGCAATGGATGAGGGCAAAGTCATTTACACTGCCTACCTTGTCCTGGCCAAGGCATTTGACACAATACCCCACTCAGGTATTGTTGACAAACTTGAGAAGTTGGGTACAGGCCCGTATGTCACCCGGTGTATAGCCAACTGGTTCACAGACAGGACCCAGGAAGTTAGACCGTATGTACTACACTAGAGGCCAGATACAAGTGCAGTCCCTTAGGGATCAGTCCTTGGACCTCTCCTTTTTGGTATTTACTTCTCAGAAGTTAAGACCAATGTAAGTGGTCTCTGGCTGACTAAATTTACAGATGATTGAAAATTAGGAGCTGTCACTGAATCTCACACTGACACAAATGTTCTCCAGGAGGGGCTGACACAGACAAACAACTGGTGACAGAGCCATGGACTAAAACTAAATTCCAAAAATTGCATAATAGTATCCTTTGGGAAGTCATACTACCCCTGGAAGCTATCATATTGACAACACACCTCCTTCCTTTGGGAAGTAAACCATCCCTGGTAACTATCATATTGACAACACACCCCTTAGAGGTGACCCAGTAGTCCGAGACTTAGGGACACACACAGATAGTAATCTAGCCTTTGATCATCATGTGTCTACAGTGGTGAGGAAATCATTCTATGTTATGCAACTTATAAACAAAGGTATGGCATGTAAGTCCAAGGAAATCATTGTTCCACTGCATTCAGCATTCATCAGACCTATCACTGAGTACAATGCCCCCTTTGGATATGCCTGATTAGGTATATACCAACAACTGTAATGTTCACAGAGGTTCCTCACTAAAATAATACAGGGCATAAGTAATATGTCCTACGCAGACCCCCCTCAAAGCCCTATTCTTGTAATCTGACTCCTATACGCTTTTGAGGGGAGATCTATGTCTGGCATACAGGGCATTGTCAGACCCCACTCTGATGGACCTCCTACATATCCACAAAACAAACAGCACCATAATTACCCATTCTAAAGACTTAAACCTTGCCTGTGATATAAATAGGACCTGCTGGAGCGATAGGTATGTATCCCACAGATTACCCTGTCTATGGAACAGGCTCCCCATCCATGTGAAGAAGAGTTCCTCCCTAACCCAATTCAAGTGCAACTTGGACAATCGGAAGGGAAACAGGAAATTCATCTCTGGCTTGGCACCACTGTCTCTAATGGACAGAGGTGACCTGTAAAAGGCTCATCTCCCAGGCCCATGCTTACACTTATCAAAGGTATGAGAACTTGTCACAGATTTGGGATGCATGACTAGGCTTAAAGAGGCCCTTATAGTTGTTAGCCTAGTAAACACTTATGAACCTATGAACTTATAAACCTATAAATGTGAAATAATGTGATTCATCCATCTCATTAATATGTTTATAAAGTACATTTGTGTTTATCCAAGTGCAACTAACTCTGGGCAAGACCGCAATCCAAATTGTAGCTTGCTACAGATCCTCCACCATACCCCAGGATTCCCATTCCTCATTTCCTGATACACTGGAAAATATTAGGGTACAACCCAGCACCCTAACAATGGGTGATTTCAACTACCCCACCATTAACTGGGAAAACTACTCATGTACTAATTATTTTGCTCAATGTTTTCTGGAATTCATAAATTCTAATGCCTTGGATCAACTTATCCACACCCCCACCAGAGGCAGCAATATCCTAGACCTGGTCATTACCAACATGGGCGACCGGTGTTTCACACCATACGTGAATTCCTCGTTGGTCAAATCTGACCACAAGCTAATCACCCTAGACATCCACATTCCTCCCCCACCCACCATTAGGGAAACCATTGTAAAAAATTTCTCCAAAGCCAACTTCAAGCTTCTTAAGACAGAAGTGGAAAACTTTACGACACCCATCCAGATGGACAATAGAGGTACAACTGCTGAATCCTACACAAATCCACTTTATAAGCACTTACACAAGTTCATGGATTGTGCTATCCCTAACAGAACCAAGATGCCATCCTCCAAAAAAAGGAAGACAATCTGGTGGTCCCCTGCCATAAACAAACTCTACAACAGAAGAAGGAAACTGCTGCAAAAAAGAGTAAAATCCCATGACTGGAGGAACTCCCTGGTCAGCCTCAGTAAGAAGCTGAGATCCCTCATAAAATCCTCCAAAGCTAGTTATGAAAACAAAATCACCACTGTTTCTAAAGATAACCACAAAGCATTTTATAGCTATGTCAAGAATCTCAATGGCAACACTCAGATCTGCTCTGAGTTACAGCACAATGGCACTAAATATACAGAACCAACCGATATTGCCAACATCCTGGCAGATAGGTTCAGTGATAACGTTACCCCCTTTCACCCCCTAAAGTGCCCATCTCTATACCGGAAGAATGCAAAGTTCCTGTAATCACGGCTGCACAGGTAAAAACCACACTCTCCAAAGCCAAGAACACAGCATCCATGGGACCTGACAACATCCCAGGCTGCATTTTACACGAAATCCAGAATGAACTGGCACCCCATCTAAGTACCATGTTCAATCATAGCCTCAACTCAGGCTTTGTGCCACTGAATGGTGCACAGTGATGGTTATCCCACTTCACAAAGGGGGATTCACCATGGTCCCCGGGAACTACCATCCATTAGCCTGATTAGACTGGTCTGCAAGGCCATGGGATATATCATCATGGAACTTATAAACAAAGACACTGGTAATCTCCAAACTCTGGACCCCACCCAATTTGGGTTTGTAAAAGGCAGATCATGTCTCCTAAACCTGATAGACTTCTTTGAAGCAGTCACCAAAGCTGTAGATGAGGGTAAGGTGGTTCATACAGCCTATCTAAATCTCGCCAAGGCTTTCAACACCATCCCCCACTCTGGAATTATAGATAAACTCACTAAACTAGGTATAAATCCCTATGTCACAAGATGGGTTGCCAACTGGCTCACTGACAGAGCCCACACTGTGAAAGTAGCAGACTCCAAATTCTACTTCAGACCGGTGACAAGTGGAGTACCACAGGGTTCAGTCCTGGGTCTTCTACTGTTTGGTATCTACTTCTCTGAAGTACAGGCTAACACAGAAGGTTTTTGGTTAATGAAGTTCACAGATGACTGCAAACTAGGAGCCATAATCGAAACTCCTAACAATGTGGACATCCTACAAAAGGGCCTCACTGAGACAGATGCCTGGTGTCAAAGCCATGGCCTCAAGCTCAATGCCAAAAAGTGCATTGTCATCCCTTATGGTAAAAACTCTGTACCCATGAACTACCACATAGGTGGTAGACTACTTAATACCGAAAGTGTGAAAAGAGACCTTGGGACATAGGTGGACAGTAGTCCCTCCTTTGATAATCACATCACCACAGTAGTCAGGAAATCCTTCTAAGTAGCACACCTCATTACAAAAGGTTTCTCATCCAGGAAAAAAGAGGTAATTGTTCCTGTTCCCCTCTACTCATCACTAGACATCTACAACAATTGGAAAGGCCGCAGAAATACCTCACAAAGAGGATTGCCGGCCTCAAGCAGATGCCCTATGCAGACCATCTCAAACAACTCCAGCTTTACTCTGTCACATATCGCCTACTCAGAGGCTATCTCTGCCTAACGTACAATGCTATGTCAAAACCAGAGCTGTTGGACATGCTCCACTTAAAGAAATCCCAATCCCTCTGAGCTACATGCTCTAGGGATCTAAATCTTGTCATCACAATAAACAGAACATGCTGGAGGGATAGATTCCTGTCCCAGAAACTTCCCATACTCTGGAACAAACTACCCATCTATATCAAACAAAGCTCCTCATTAGCACTCTTCAAGAAAAATCTTGATGATTGGATGGGAAATAGGAAATTCACCCCAGGGATCACTTCTGTGGCTCCGCTCGACAGGGCCACAAGAAAATAGTTTTCTTGGGTGGCGAAAGCCAGGGTACCTTTTTGGCTAGGCTTATATAGGCCCTAGGGCCAATAGCCTAGTACCTATCTATGAACCTATGAACTTTCCTTCTAACCTCAGACAAATGGTCATTCAGAATGCTGAACAGACTATACAGACAAATATAAAAAAATTTTTGGAATTGCAATCTACCAAGATATCACTTGTATATTTATATCCAGTAATTGGGTGCATATACATATTACGTTTAAATATATATCTACAGTAACTACAATTATTGCAGCAAAAAAGTGCCTTAAAGATTTAGAAGTGCAGCCAGGCAAACCTCCTTAAAACAGTACCAATGGTCATAGCCCTGAAAAAGTATCAACTGAATCATCCTCACACTGTAAACAATGAGTAGTGACATGTACAAAGGAATAAACTAAATTATTTAAAGCAGATTTTCATCACAAAAGAAGAAACTGCAAAAAATAACATTCCTCGTTCTTTCACAATTAGAACACTCTTTAACATCTGAGCCAGGCATTTCAAAAGTCTGAAAATCAAAGTTGCAGAAGTATACACTTTTTCCCATACTTATCAATAATCTTCCCATTTTAGTCAGAAAACGTAGGACTGGAATTAACCAAATGTTTAGCAGCAGTAGGATTAGCTAAAGCTATAGCTGCTGGGTCAGGTTTGGGGACAGTATATAAAAAGTTAGACTGTATAAAGTTTCTGAGTCTATCTGTCTTTTTGGGGACAGCAGGCTTACTATCAGGAAAATTACAGGTAGTGGCACACATATCCTCCAGTGCTTGCGACACTGGGGAAATGGATGATGGTTCTGGATACTTATTCTGTAACAGCTCATAGTAATTTCTGATGGACTGAGAAACCTCAATGTTCTCCCACTGAAAATACTGGCACATTTAGGGAACAATGTCAGAGAAAGAGAAACCCCCACAGACTGAATCAGAAACTAAGCTTTATTCTGAATCTGAATCAGAAAACTGAGAAGAAAACCTTGTACATCTCCCTTCCTCTTCCTGTCCAGGTTCAGAATCTTGAAACTCTTCAGCAAAAAAATGGTATCTCTCTTTCTTTTACCAGAAACTACATCATAAAAAAGGATCAATAAGCTGAATTAAACCGTGAGCCAAAGCCAGTAAACTACTCCTTTCTAAGGAAATTTGAGGAAGAGTAAACACGCATTTAGTTTTCTGTTTCTTTATAACAGGAAAAATGAGGCTAACAGTGGTATTAATGGCAACAATGACTTCCCAGAGATGGGCACAACATTCTGACAAAACAGGGAAGACCCCCCCCCTTCTTCCTCCCAGGAATGATACGAGTGTCTCTCTCTCTCTTGCCCATTGATTGGACCATGGAGGAAGTGGTTAACACCCAGTCCATGGGATAAAATAAAAAAATCAGTGGTTTGAGGAACAAGTTAGGGCCATAACAGAGTCACCCACCTGCAGCTGAGGCAAATTGCTAGCCTGCTGCAGTAGCAAGGGCTGTTTGCTTAACTTTTTTTTTTTTTTCCTATGGTCAAGACGAAAATGGTACCTCTTTCCAGGGAAAACATACAGCAACATCTAGATAAAATAAGTCTTTAAAAGTCACTTTTTGTCACACAAAAACACAGTAAAAAGTATTTAAAAACATTCTACCAGACCCCAAAATTAATGTAAACATAGTTTTTCCACAAACAAATGGTTTACAATTACTTTAAACAACTTTTAAACTGACAGGCAAAAATTGTACTGCAGTTTAAAAGTGCAGTTAGGTTTCATGATGGTCCATTAAAACATACACTCCTACCTTAAAATAACTTCCCTAAATAGGAAATTATAATAAAACAAACGGTTTTATAATGTGAAAGTTTTTTTCCCCAAAATAATCTTATCTGTCCAGCAAAAGAACAGCACAAGCCAACCTTTGATCCTCGAAAGCCCACATAGGAGCACTCTCTCCAGTGGCAGGAAAGCTCTGAAGGGGATAGTGTCCAAACCTGTCTTTTTAGTCGGCTCAGATTAAGCTGACAGTTTGGGCACATGGACGATGTCCTGAAGTTTTGCAGGATATAACCCATATAGCTAAGGATATTGCACCCGTGATCGATATAATGAACATTTAATAGATCACTTTCATGGGAATTGGACCTCCTCCCCTCTAAAATGGCATTATTTACCTTATTACCTATAATACCCAGACAGGAAGGTAAGAGTGCATTTAGCAAATGGCCTATTTCTTACTATATGTCTTTATGACTTTAAAGGATGTTTTTGTCTGTTTTGCTGTTCTTTGAAAAAAGTAGCTTCTTTCCTTGTTTATTTAGCCATGAATATTTCACAAACTGTAGCCTTTGAAATGGCTAGATAATCAAAGAATATGTATGTCTACTTGAAAATCTGCCCCATGCATGCTTGTGTGTGTGTGTGTGTGTGTGTATTTTTGAAAACAAATCTGGCATAATAATAACTGACTGGAGCTATGACATATGACTTTCCATTTTATCAGACAGGATATACATTTTAACAGCACAATGCCTTTAAAAGGTATTCTGAAAAAAAAACATTTTTTTTTTCTGTAAGTGGAACAGTGATTGGGGGGGGGGGGTCCTGACCAAAACTGTAGTGTTTGATTTGCTCTTTATAGCAGCAGAAAAGGTTCTGTTACTATGTTAATCTTGGTGCTAGAATGAAGCTTTATAGTAATGTGATTTCACATTTTTTTTTTAAATTTCTCCAAATGTTTTGGGTTTCTAATGTGACAGAAATGGACCCGATTCCTAAGTTAGGGCATGACTAGAGTTCCTGAGATCATTACTGCTTCACACTTTGATATTAGCCAAGCGTGTTCTCAGCACCCACAATATACACAGAATATGGGGTTACATGTATTCATAACATATTTATGAATGATTGCAATTTTTTTTTTATTTTATTAATCATGTTACTCCCACTATTTTTGAAACAGCTTGAGTATCTGTCTTCCACATTGTTTTTAGTTCTGCCTGCAAATCTTGGTATTTTAGGACTTTATGTCTATCGTTAGGCAAGGCTCTATAATAGCTGAGTTTAGCAATTTCACTCATTAAAGCTACTTTTGTCTTCTTTCTCGGATTACTACAGCTGGTTTTCTTGCATTTAATTTGTTGAACTGTTGGTATTGGGTGATACCAAGTGGTTTGACCTTCATCATTGTTGAAAATGCTTTATGGTTCATATTTCCAGTTCTTCTAAGTAGTGTTTGTACAATCCCCAGTCCAGCAGTCTTGCCACATTACTTGCCTTTCGGTATACAGACCCTCAGCCACTAGTCAACCAACTTTTTATTCAAGATCAGTATCAACTGACATATGAAGTGCACATAAATCCCAGCAATGAAAACTATATAAAATGCATCTCTAAGTATTCAAGGAATTTATCAAGACTATTGATATACTTTCCATATTAACAGTGCAGTAATACATTGCATTAGCTTGTTCGTACAAAGTGTACTTGTGCTTCTTTGTTTCCCTTTTGTCTTTTTATTTCTTTCCCTTTTCACATTTCTTGTTTTTCTTTGCTCCTGTTCCTCTCCCTACTATTTCTCCTTTGCCTTTCTTTTTTAGCCTTAATCCCAACCTCTGACAGTACTTTAAAACAGCTAGATACATTAAGCAAATGTTTACATTTAGTAGAGAAGATATGCAGAGAGTGTGTAACAGGAGAATTCGTCTAATTATCATCCCACATAACATAAATGCAGATGACATACAAATGCAAAGCAATAAATTAAGGACATTCCATAAAAAATATGTAGATGCATGGAAATCATTGGCAGAAATGTGTCACTACTGCTGGTTCTCTAAAACTGCTACATAAGGATATACAAAAACAGCAAGCAATTATTCAGGCATTCCAATATCCACATTAAAATAAACATAATATTATTTTAAAACAAATTAACTAGTGGTCCCACTGCTAAACTTTGAGTAACTGAAACTCATAGTAGAAGCATGTTGTTTCCACAGGGCAGGCCCCTGTACATCCTCAAAGATGAGGGTCAAGCTGCCAGTACCCTCAAACTTACATATGTGAATGGTATGGTTGTGCAAACACAAAGAAGGGGAAAACTCCACAAAGGAATCACTGCAGACATAAACTGTGAGCTTAGAATAGGAGGAAAACAGCAATCCGCAATTATCCCTTGATGTCTTGTCAATCAAGCACCTCATGCTAGGGGAGCAGGAGTTCAACAGCATGCAGAGAAGCCTATCATCCCCTTAACAGGGGTTTGCTTATCATTTCTTCAATATCATGCATCCTTTGATCAAAGGGATACTCTCCACACTCCGAAAAAAAGAAAAAAATGTATACTGTGTCCTAATGTAACAACATCATTGAACTTCAAGGTTAGGAAAACTCTGAAATTTAAGTCTGTTTCAAAATGCCATTATGTATCAACTTTATCACGCCTCCTTATTGTATATATATTTTTTACCTTCTTCTTCTTTCAGCTTTTTCCCGGTTAGGGGTCGCCACAGCGGATCACCTGTCTGCTCATGATTGGCAGTGGAGTTTTACAGTGTTGAGTTGCCAGCCCGGCGCCCGACCTTCCACAGAAGGCACACACATGCACACACTCACACCTGGGGCCAATTTACAGTGTCCAATCTACCTACAGCGTGTCTTTGTGACGTGGGAGGAAACCGGAGCACCCGGAGGAAACCCACGCGACCACAGGGAGGACATGCAGACTCCACACAGAAGGCACCCCAGCTGAGAATCGAACCAGAGAAATATATATTTTTTTACCAATAAATGAAAAAACATTAACTTCGATTAATGTAACATAGCACAACAGGTTGTTATAGCCAGTTCCCTGGTGATATCCTAGAATACCCAATATAAATCCCACAATGCATACTGTAGGGGGAATCATTCAGACAGCATATCAAATAAAAAGTTTGCATTCTGACCATGATAATGTTTTGAAAATGCTAATACTCCAGGAGACTGAGGCATTATTTTGAATATAATTTTGCTGAAATGCCTGCTGCTGCTGTTGACATGCCAGTTTTTATATCTGAAAATACAGCTGTATTTTTAAAATCTAATTATAACTCACTACAGGCTGAGCTGTTATTATATGTTTGACACATGGATGCCAAGTACTTCACCTTGAGAGCAAGACTTGAGAGGTGAATCTTGGCATCTGCTTTGAGAGCACATAATAATGGGTTATGACTGGTGAGAGCCAATAATAACTCTTTGTACTGCATGGAGTCTTATATAGTCCATGCACTATTGGTTACAAAAGAAAACAAAATACACTATGTGTTCAACTAGCTTTGAAAGACAGTAAATTGCTTAGCGAGTACTGTAACATGGACAACATGCAAGGAAAAAACTCAGGAACAGTTTTTAAAAACTGCCCAAATATAGATAAGCTTCATACAAACATCTGTAAACTTCCATGGACATAGGAGTAAAGATATTCAGGGACCAAAGGAACATCCCTTCCCTTATACCGATCCATCTCACTGCTTACACCTCTGAAAGAGCTGTTAAAGTCAGGTCTTGCACTAGTTTTATCTTTTTTCCAATTTTGACGCATAACCGTGGTGATCTATGCACAACAAGTTTGTTTGTAACTGATGCATTTTATACTGTTTGTTACTATAAACTATTTCTTTCAGCTGTGAATTATTTATGACAAGTTGCAAGTTAGACTGAAAAGTTTTTATGTTACTTTCAGTTTTGTCTGATGATGAGTGAAGTAAAAACTGCCAAATACTAAGCAGAGAATGTCAGAAAATGTCTCTGGAAAGAAACACTGGATGTAGATTTGTACATCCATATCCACTGCTTTGTGAAGCATTGTCGTTTATAATATTGTATATGAAAACAAGAGGGATAACAGTAGACGATATAATGTAACTCACTGTATGACAAAAGACTGACAGAGTACCATTACCATATTGCAAGTCTGAATAAACTCAGCAGGTTTTAGAGATATACCACACAGGCAACACAGCAAAAGAAAAATAACCTTTCATTGGAAGTAATTGTAGGTGGTGTGTGTGTGTGTGTGTGTGTGTGTGTGTGTGTGTGTGTGTGTGTGTGTGTGTGTGTGTGTGTGTGTGTGTGTGTGTGTGTGTGTGTGTGTGTATGTTGGGGGGATAGGTGACTAGCACTCTTAGTGGTCACACATGCAAGTAAGAAGCTTGAGATAAGCAAACAGGTATCCACAACTGAGCTACACCAATACTCATTGGGAGAGCAGAACTACATTGGCATTCAGCAGAGAAAACAGGACATCCCAAATAAGTCGGACATCTGGGAGGAATCATAGACACATGCACCTTCCTTACAAGACAATCTAGCAAACAAAAGAGACAATAGCCCACTGCACTAGCCACTTATTGTCTCTAGTACATGATTTCAATACTGTGAGTGGTCAGATACATCATTCAGTTAAATCTGGACCTAGTTTTTGTCTGAAAAGACCTTCCAAAATCCAACTTTTAGAACTCCCCTTCTTCCATGCACAAAGTATAGCCAATGAAGGAATACTTGCTATTAGATTAACCTGAACTATGAGTAGTAATGTTATGACATACTGTGGCCTTTCAAAGTCTGTAGAAGCCTAGTCTTCAGGAAAGTCACACTTACCTGGATTAGACTGGTCCAGTAGAATACTGTTCCTATACCATACAGAAATGTAAGAGCCACTACATTTCTGAATGTTATCAATGTCTCACTTAGTTTACTGACTGTACCTGCTGGAGATATCAGCATTTAGTTAATCTTGGCCTCCCACGTCCCTATCCGGCTGCTCTACGGGATGGCTATCTTTTTATATATACCTTCCCTTACCTCATTAACCCTCTAATCAGTAAAATCCCCAGACAATGTCAATGACTCTCCTCTTGATGTATACTCCCCTAATCAGTCCAATGCCCCAACAATCTCACCTACTCTCCCCTTGATGTATAGTCCCCCCAACAATCTCACCTACTCTCCCCTTGATGTATAGTCCCATATACAGTCCAATGCCCCAACAGTATTACCTGCTGCCCTCCTTATTTATAGCCCCCAAAATCACAATAATGCCCCAACAATCTCACCTACTCTCCTCATGATGTACAGGCCCCTAATCAGACCAATGACCCAACAATCTCACCTACTGTCCTCCTGATTTATAGTCCCCAAATCAGTATAATGCCCTGACAAGCTTGCCTACTCTCCTCCTGATGTATAGTCCCCTAATCATTCCAACTCCCAGACAATCTCACTTACTCTCTTCCTGATGTATACTACCCTAATCACTCCCCTGCCCCAACAATCTCACCTACTGTCCTCCTAATGTATAGTTCCCTAATCAGGCCAATACATCAACAATCTCACCTACTCTCTTCCTGATTTACAGTACCCTAATCAGTACAATGCCCCAACAACCTCACCTACTGTCCTACTGATTTATAGTCCCTGAGTCAGTGCAATGCCCTGATAATCTCACCTACTCTCCTCCTGATGTATACTCCCATAATCAGTACGATGCCCTGACAATCTTTCCTGCTCTCATCCTGTTGTATAGTCCCCTAATCAGTACAATGCTCCAACAATCTCATCTGCATTTCTCCTGATGTACAGTCCCCTAATCAGTACAATGCCACAACAATCTCAACTACTGTCTTCCTAGTGTATAGTCCTTTAATCAGTACAATGCCCTGACAATATAATGTACTGTCCTCCTGATTTATAGTCCACTAATCAGAACAATGCCCTGACAATCTCGCCTACTCTCCTCCTGATGTATAGTCCCCTAATCAGTACAATGGTCCAACAATCTCACCTACTGACATCTTGAGGTATAGTCCCCTAATCAGTCCAATGCCCCAACAATCTCACCTACTGACATCCTGATGTATAGTCCCCTAATCAATAAAATGCTATGACAATCTCACCTACTGTCATCCTGATGTATAGTCCGCTAAACAATACAATGTCCTGACAATCTCATCTGCTCTCCTCCTGATGTATAGTCCCCTAATCAGTCCATTGCCATGACAATCTCACATACTGTCCTCCTGATATATAGTCACCTAAGCAGTACAGTGCCCTGACAATCTCACCTATTGTGATGATGATGTATAGTCCCCTAATCCGTACATTGCCCCGACAATCCCACCTACTTTCTTCCTGATATATAGTACCCTAATTAAGACAATGCCCCAACAATCTCACCTACTTTCCTCCTGATTTATAGCCCCTGAATCAGTCCAATACTCTGACAATCCTGCCTACTCTCCTACTGATGTACAGTCCCCTAATCAGTCCAATGCCCCAACAATCTCACCTACTCTCTTCTTGATGTATAGTCCCCAATCAGTACAATGTACCAACAATCTCACCTACTGTCCTCCTGATGTATAGTCCCCTAATTAGTACATTGCCCGAACAATCTCTTTCTGATGTATAGTTAATGGAATAGCAATGTTAATACTCAATAGTTTACACACTGTATCTAATTTACTTAATGTCCTGTGGTTTACTGTGGCTATCTGTAAGATATAAGCAACTGCCCTGCAACACCTCTAACCTTCTTCCTCTCTCCTGCTGTATATTTCCAAACTCCCTTCACCAAAAACTGGTGTGAAGGTCATCCTAAAAAGTAACTGTGTTCATGACCACTACAAGCAAGTAAATGAGCTGTAAACAAATACGCAGCTCACATGAAATCTGCTCTCTCATAGCATTGTAAGTCCATTATCGTATACTTATTTAAATAGACAAAAGTAGATCCTCTGAGCTCACTGCCAGGGTCAGCAGCTAAGTGTCATTTCCCTCCCACTATAAACTACGCCCTTGATATATTCCTATATCATCCCACTAAACCCATTTTCCTTTATTGCTGGGTTTAATAACTGGAAACAAGAGCCTTCTGCAAGGCACTGAACCAAACTGGTGATCTTCTAATGTTATTGTTTTAAAGTTAATTAGCATCAAAAACAACAGACAATGTATTAGAAACTACCACCTGAGTCAGTAAACTGAATCACTAGTAGGCTCATAGGCTCAACCTGCTCTGATTGCCTTTACTTTGCTTGGGCTCACTTCGCTCCCCTACCCTACCCCCATTCCCACCAAGCTCCCATATTCTTGTACTTAAAGTTAAACAGACCCCACCCACAATCAACTCCTAATGAATCAGACTACTTCCCACCAAAATAACAGCATAATTTCTGACTTGCCCAGTCCCACAGAATAAATTCAATTCTATCACACCACCTACATTCTAATCTCCCTCCCACATATTACTATGAACCACAAATAAAATTCTGCTGTCATCCTCCATTTTATTCATCACACTATTATTGCTAAGCTTAGCCACAAAACCCACAAATAAAATAGCCTTGGTCAAGTACTCAACAACAACATACTCCACCAACATACCCCTACAACAAAGCCACTACTCAAATATCTCACCCCAACTATTTTATTATCCTTTCCCCTACAACTCTAGCACTAAAATAATACTCAAAATAGCTATCAAACCTCACTTTATTACCCTAAATCCTAATCCCAAAAATAAAGAAAACCCATTATAATTCTAACTCATTCTAAAATTACTACAAAGTGGTGACATACACCCAAACCCCGAACCAAGCACACAAGCAAACCCAAAGAGCCTAAACCTATTTACCATTAACCTAAGAAATATATGCAATAAAATGACTGCCATTTATGCTTAGCTAGAACACATTAAACCAGATATACTAGCCCTAACAGAAATCTGGCTACACCCCAACATAAAAGATACTGAAATAATACCTCCTAACTTTGCGATATATAGATTAGACAGACCAAAGAAAAGAAAGTTGGAGGAATAGTTCTCCTACATCCGTCCATACTCAGCATACATCTGTACCCTCATAGTATAGTATACCTAAATTCCATAATACCGAAATACTAATAAGCACCTTAAACCTTAACAATTCTAAAAATATCTGTATCATCATAGTCTACATCTCTCCTGGAAATAATATATCAGTCCTGGAGAACAGACTGTCCTGGACTACTGAAAACATCAAGACAGAAACAGTCATCCTAGGTGACATGAATATAAACTGGCAAAATATCACTGCAATCTCCCCCACAATTAATCTGTATGGTTACAAATAACTAATCACCAACCCAACAAGGTTTAACAAAGATTACAGTAGCCACTCCACATTAGACTGGATTCTCGTATCTCAACTCTCCAACTTCTCCTCCTCGGGTACACTCGCAGTCTCGCTAAGCGACCATCTTCCAGCTTTTGCCATCAGGGCCACCACCCACCTAACTAACAAACATAATAACAGTCAGAAATACTATTAGACTTAATCAACAAAAACTCAATAATCTAATATAGAGTATTAATTGGACACCTTTAAAAATACTACCCTCAATGATGCCATACAATAATTCAATACCACCTTCCTGAAAATAATTGATAGCCTTGCTCCTCCACGATCAAAAAGAATGAAGAAAACAAAATCCCCATGGTTTTCCAATAACTGCATTTATCTCATTTAACAAAGAGACAAAGCATGGGATAAATGGAAACATAACAGAACCCAGCAAAATCTCCAAGCCTTTAAAACACTACGCAACAAAGCCAAAAAACTAGAGGATAAATGTAAAGATGCCTACTACTCTAACCTCCAGCTACAACATAAACACAACCCAAAACATTTTGGCATTGTATACCTTCCATTCTCAACCCAGGAACTAATAAAGATCACTCCCCTTCACTCAATGCTACCACAGCAGAAGAATTCAACAAATATTTCATAAAAATCCTTATCAGACCTACTCACTCCCAAAACTAACTCAGGATACCCCTACCCAAACCTACAAACAGACCCGAATAACTTAACACCAGTTTACTATCAGAAATTGAACATCACAATGTAAACCAGTCAAAAATGTGGCTTAAATGTTTGATGTGCTGCATATTAATTAGCTGACATTGCCAAATCGAAATACTGAACATTTCGAATTCTGCAGTTTTCGATGTCAGCCAGGATATACTTACCTGCCACAACTTACCTGCTTGCTTTCCAGCAGTACAAGTGAATGCAGTTCAGTACTGCACAATGATAGAACTCACACTTTTGTAGGGGGGCAAGCCCCCCTGCAACCCCCTCACCCCCTGCAAACTATATATTCCAACTCTGAGATCTCACTACAGTGAGGAAAAGGATAAATTTCCCAATCTGCACTGTACAGCGGTTTCTATTCATAACATTAAACACATAGCGAATGCATAGTGGCATTTGCTGCAACAGACACTCAGATAATTGAAGGTCAGCAGTATGGGAATAAGGCAACACTCCCATGTTCACTGAACCTTTATTCTTTATTTTGATCATAAACTGTAACACCACTTACAACAGACCAAGCCCATAGCTAGACATATAACCAACAAAACAGCACTAACACTACTTTCTCTTTTCAGCCCATACCCACTTCTATAATAAAAAAGCTACTACTCAAACTAAAACCCTGATCAGTATCAGCTGACAACCTCCCACCCCAATACCTGAAACTTGCAGCTGACTCAATCATATACTCAGTCAGCATACTAACAAACAGATCACTTTCAGAGGCCACAGTACCTACAATGTGGAAAATGTCACACATAACACCAATTCATAAAGGAGGACATTCTAAAGAAATATCTAATTTCTGCCCAGTATCAGTACGATCCCCATTATCCAAAATCATGGAAAGATGCATTCACCAACAATTAATGAAATATCTACTCCATAACAATCTGCTCACTCAAACTCAGCATGGCTTCAAGCCAGATCACAGCACATCCACAGTACTATTATCCTTCACAAACGCGGTTAACAAACCCAGGGACAAAGGATACCTAGTATCTCCTCTATTCCTGGACCTCTGAAAAGCCTTTAACACAGTTTCACATACTTTACTGCTAACTACACTGTCTAGACTAGGAATCTCTACTATCACACTCCAGTGGTTCCAAAGCTACCTACATGGCCAGAAACAAGCAGTCAAATGGTCTAACCAACTCAGCCCACCTTACAAAACCAAATAGTAGCCCTCAAGGATTCATCTTAGAACCCCTACTGTTTAATATATTCACCAACAATCTATACACAGCATCTTCCCCTGGAACATGAATCCAATATGCAGATGACTCAGCATTAATCTGCACAACTCGTACTCTCCCAGAACTACTGATTAAAACCCAGCAATCATTCACAAAACTGAATCTTGGTTGACAAACTCCCAACTCTTTCTAAACCCCCAAAAAATAATATTATAGTCTTTCACCCCAAAAAGTACCCCCTCATCCCAGACTAACTTAATATTCTCACAGCTGACAAAACCATCATAGAAAACATACAAGAAACTAAATTCCTAGGGGTTATTATTGATAAATAAACTCAAGTTTGACCTTCGCATCCAACAAAGCATCAAGAAAACTCATATAAAACTAGGACTCCTCTACAGAAGCAGACAATGTCTTACCACCCCCACCAAGACCACCCCAGAGAAAACCGTCCTGCTGCCCTCCGTAGTCTATGGCTCCTGTATACTAACCAATCTACAAATCTCCACCAAGAACAAAATGGAACAATGCTACAACAAAACAGCAAAGTTTGCAACTAATTCCAACTACCGTACACACCACTGTATACCTCTAAAAGAATTAAACTGGCTCAAACTAGCAAACCAGCTTATGTATACACAACTAACTACAATCCACAAAATATTCCAAAACTACAGTGCCTGTCCTGCATTAGCCAACCTAATCCAACATTACAAACCACACAGAACACTCCAATCCGAAGACAACCCCTTCTCGAAATCTACAAGCCCCCCCCCCCAGAAACCAAGGAAAATCACTCTACTCATACTCTTTCACCAAATTATAGAACACCCTCCCACCTAGCCTACCTCCCTTTAAAACCTCCCTAAAAGAACACCTAAACATTGCTTGGTTATGTATGTGCCTTACTCCAAGCTAATCTGCTTATTTTCCTCCTCTCACCTCCTCCTCTTTCCCTCCTTACACCTCCTCTTACTACACTAACCCCCCCCTCCTTACCTAATCTACTAAAAGTCTCTTGGATCTTTGGAAGGAGGGCACAACTCTGTTCACCAGAGAACTAAAAGTATGATTGACCCACTCAGACCTGTGCCATGCTACTCAAACTCACTATAAGCAAGTTCTATATACCCTAGGAATCTTATTTCAATTTCTGTACAGATGTAAACTGTAAATATTCTACTATTAGTACTATGTAACCCTAACTGCCTGCCTAACACTCATCTACTCATGTAGTCTAATATATTGTACCCATGGAAGCTTATTTCAATTTCTGTATGAATATAAACTGTAAATATGCTGCTATTAGTACTATGTATCCCTAACTGCCTGTCTAAAATTCATCTAGCTTATTTCAATTTCTGTACGAATGTAAACTGTAAATATTCTGCTATTAGTACTATGTAACCCTAACTGCCTGTCTAAAATTTATCTAACTGTGTATTCTTATATATTGTAACCTATTGTATAACTGTGTATAATACATGTAACAATATATGTAACTGAGTTTTTATATGTGGAACTTTTCTCTCCCCAGGTTTCCACTGACAATGGGTAATATAACCCAATCGGACTATCCCAGTAAACAAATGTCAAATAAATAAAAATAAATAAAATAAATAATCCCCTAGTCAGTACAATGATCTCATCTACTGTCATCCTGAAGTATAGTCCCCTAATTAGTACAATGCCCCATCAATCTCACATGTTGTCATCCTGATGTATAATCCCCTAATCAGTCCAATGCCCCAAGGATCTCATCTACTGCCCTCCTGATGTATGGTCCCCTAATCAGTCCAATGCCCCGACAATCTTCTACTCTTTTCTTATTAGGTAGTGCTCTTCTAGTAAGTGACCTGTTGTAGTCTGCATAACAAACCACTGATGATATGTCAGTATTTAACTCTTTTTGACCAACCAAACAACCAACCACTCAATGTTTTAAGAGGTGCTATGCATTAAGTACAAACAACAGTTCTGGAAGTTCAGTGATAAACATTTTGCAATGTTTTCTACAGCACAGTCATATCACAGTCTTTCTAAAGGTCAGTCTCATCAATTGTCTTCTCTTCCCTGAAGAAATTCATCCAGTTCCTGTTCTTGCTTTTTGAGATATCCTGGCAATAGCAAAGCATATACAGCAATGACTGTAGTCAAAGAACTGAAAGCTGTTCATCTAAATGTCTGCAGCATCTCCAGCAAAGCTAAAAAATTGTGGTGCTACATTAATTTGCTTCAGACCTCATTACATCTCCTTCCATGCGACTTGGGTTAAATGAAGCAGAGAATCAACTTCATTTATTCCGCATTGCTATATGTACTTCAAACAGGAACAAGCATAGAAAATGCAGACAGTGCAGCAAGATTAATTGCTGATAGCTTCAGAATAAAACTTTTACTAACCTTCTCCCAAAAAGGAAAGGTTAGCCACTGTATAGTAGTACATATAGACAAGAACAAATATCTCAATGTTGAATCCCTCTGTACAAATACCATAAATAACCTAATTATTATAGCAATAACCTATGGTCAGTGTGGTTTGGTCTCGAGGGCGAACAAACAAAGCCAACCATGGTAAATCCAATGGCGATATTTTACTTGAGGGCCTCACCAGATGTGCAGTAGCAAGCCCCACCCAAAACCCACCCCCGTGATATGTCATTCATGAATATGCATTCCCTCCGAATGTACCATCGGATGTCAAAAAAAGAAAACAAGCGCACTGACGTAATATAACAATAAATACAATTAATATAGTCTGTTCCTTCAGCTTCTTGGGTACAGCAGAAAATCTCAGGGTTTTCCCTACGTGCTTTGTCCTCTATTTTTTTTAAACATCGCAAAAATACCCAAAAAGACCACTCCAGGTGGCTTTATCTTTACCCTCCACCCTAGCTCCCTGCTTTCTCATCTATTTAGCTATAACTTAAACAATGTAAGCAATGTATTGGCCACTGAAATCAACATTAGCAAGTGATCTTCTGCAGCCCAATTTATGGAAAACGATGAATACTGCCCCAATGTACTCCACCTTTCAAATGTTTCCTGAAAGCTAAGTCAGTAAAGACTGCAGATGTGAACCAAAGCATTCAACAGCCGCACACTTTATTAGGCAACCTTATTAAAAGGACCATTACCCATGTTATGAGCCCCCCCATTCACATGAGCACATATTACATCCTAAAAAAAAGTTTATTTATTGACATAAAATAAAAACAAGTGCTTCTGGTTGTACTAATATACAGGTCTGAAAACAAAGGCAACTACTACACCCCACTTAATGACATGAAAAATAAAAATAGTGTAATCACAACATAATGACATTCTTAGAGTTATATACTTTTGACTTCAGAAAATGTATGCACTCTTTTTTACCAACTTTCCTCATGTGTAATTCTATCATTGAAAAATGGTTATAACCCAGGCACAGCAACTATTAGCACTCAGCCAACCTGAACACCATGAAGATGAGCAATATGTGGTGAATTATAATCACAACATAATGACATTCCTTAGAGTTATATATTTTTGACTTCAGAAAATGTATGCACTCTTTTTTACCAACTTTCGTCATGCGTGATTCTATCATTTAAAAAGTGTCCCTGATGTGGTTCATCTGAAACAAACAATTTTGGTTCCATCTCAGAGTCTGATGCTGAGAGTGACAAGGCAAATTTCACACACGATTACTTGAAGGCTAATTACATATGCAGACTGGGTTGTCACTCAACTCACGACACACCCACTTCTGCGCTTAACGAAATGATGAGGCCCTCAAGTAAAATATTGCCAATCCAACATTACCCACACCCAGCCATGGGTTATTGCTATTATGCAATGACATTTAAGGAGAAAAAACATACTTTTCTTAAATAATGTCATAATACACAGCACCGTGTTCTTCCACTTTAACTCTGTGTCTTGGAGTTGATTTATGTACTGTGCATGCGTATGGGACTTAGGCTCCGTCACTTACACAGTACATCCGTGCTTTGGCAAGAAAGCAATAGTGAAAGGAATATCTCTGTTGCTTCTTTAATTTTTTTTTTTTTTAAAGAAAAAAAGTTTGCAATGCAGCCACTTTAGAGGTATGAGTGAGACAGGGCAGAAATACAATGAAAATCAGGTATGTTATGCCAAAGCAAAGAAACATTCCTGCTTTTCCTTTTATTTCTGTCCTGTCCCTTTTGTTCCTGTAAAATGTCCGGATCGTTAATTTCATACTCTTACTTGTACATGTGGAAATTGTTCGTAAGGTATTGTGTCAGCTGCAATGTTCTTCATACAAAGAGGATCAGGTATATTTTTGATTTTGTTTTTGAACATACCTCATTATTCTTGTTTGCAGAACATCATGTCTATCTTAGAACCTTAAAAACAAATTGCAAACGTGAAAGATGCTGAGTCTTTAAGTGTTTTTGTTTCTTCTTTTCTATACAGCGACAGGAAAGTATAGCCACTCAATGATAATTTATCATCTGGACTATTCCTGTGGGTGTATTTGAGATTTACAATGGGCATGCTGGTTAGGCTGTCCAATCAGTGTGCTCATTCTGAATGTTAATGGACAGTCATTGTTAAATAGTAAAGTAGATATGGGTTGTAAACTCAAGCCCACTCATATCGCTTCCTTGGCTACACAAGTTATTCATTTTCTTTGCTTATACATAGTTATTCAATTCTCCTCACATAGTTGATACATCTGGTGGAATGGCTTGAATACCAGAGTGGAAATTAATCAAGCCACCTGTAAATAATCTTAAATTTTGCATCATGTCAGGTGGTATAAATGAGGGCTGTTTTATTTTTCTACACTCCAGTACTAGTTACATACCTTTGTTTCAACAAGATGCCTGAGTTTGATGAACAAAAAATACTGAATCTGATATTGTAATCCTCGTTCATTCCTTACGCATGGGTATCGGTTCCGAGCTCAGAACCAAGCTGGCCATTTTCCAAGCTCGGGTCAGCTTCAAACTCTCGAGCTAAACTCTTACCCACAACCTCCCTCTCCCTGTTACCTCAGATTTCATTTGCCGCTTTGCCATTCAGTCGTGTCAAGCTACTTCTCTTGAGATAAGTATAGTCAATTGTTGTTTAATAGCTTTACAGATTACTTTTCTGTCAGAAAAGTTCATATTTTATTGTCTCTTACCCTATCGCATCTAGCGTTCATAATTTCTTCCGTTTTTTCTGCTTTTTCTTTACCACTTTTACCACGAGGTATTCTCTCTTTACCATCATTGGTAATCCTTTTCCCTTTTTCTCTCATACCTTCGGGTACTCACTTGTACCATTGTTGGTACCTTTTCTATTAATTAATTTGCTGTCATGGCAGATAAGAAAGGTAGTCTGGGGTTTAAGTGGTGTTCTGATTGTGGACACAAACTGTCTACTTCTGATGCACACTCTTTGTGTGTTTATTGTTTGGGAGCTTCCCATTTGTTTGTTGACCCACCCTGTACTATTTGTAAGAACTTTTCTAACAGAACCTTGTTGGAAAGGAAAAACAAGCTGATACTGAAGGGACTTCTAAAATCTCCCTTTTCAGAGGCTATTTCTGGGTCGGAGGCCTCAACCCCTCCTAGAGCCCATAAGAAAACCTTGGATGTTCCTACTAAGGCTAAACCTTTGCCTTCGTCCCTGGCTAGGGACTCCCACCAACCAAAACCTAAAAAGGCTAAAGTTTCAGCTCCGGAGCTCTCTCAGTCAGCCCCAGTGCTTTTGGTGACTAGACCTTCAGCACCGAGGCCTTCGGCTCCATTAGTGATTTCGGCTCCATCTTCTCCTGCAGCCTTCTATATATTGGCACCGAGGAGCTCCTCGGTTCAGATCATTACCACTGTATCGGCACCGACCGTTCAGTTGGTGCAAACCTTGACCGTGTCAGCTCAGAGATCTTCCTCGGAACTGACACCTTTATTGTTGACTCCAGTTTTGTCGGTTCCAGCTTTGGCACCGACAACCACTTCGGCACCAATCCCTGTGTCGGTGCAGACAATGACCTCAGCACTGATGACTTCTTCGGTGCAGACAACTGTAGTCCAGTCTCTCTCGGCACCGTTGTCCTCGGTGCAGTCAGATGAGATGGGCACCGAGTCTGCCGCTTCTGTGGACAGGCCTGTTTCTCCCTCAGTCCCCGTGAGGTCCACTAGAAGCCTTTCCAAACACGAACACTCCTCACTGCTCAAAGGCTGGGCATAACCATAAACTGGCAGAAATCCAATCTCACCCCATCTCAGTCGACAGAATTCATAGGGGTTATCTTGGACACAAAAAGCTGCAGAGCTGCTATTCCAGAGCACAGAATTCTAAGGATAAAGCAACAACTAATTCCAATCCTTTCAAAGGAAAAATCCACGGCTCACTCGGTTCTACAGCCGTTGGGTCCCATGGCAGCCTCCATCACCATTGTTCCCCTGGTCAGGTTTCACATGAGGCTTCTACAATGGCTACTGCTCACCCAATGGTATCCTTTTTAGCATCCTCTTTCAGCCATGATTCGAGTAACCCACAGGTGCAAACAGGATTTAAATTGGTGAATGACACACAATCTCTCACAATGGTCTCGCCCCTTCTCCCCCCAGCAACCCAAGGCCACAGTGACCACGGATGCCTCTCTGTTGGGATGGGGGGGCTATGTCAGGAACAGACAGTCCAAGGCACTTGGTCTGAACTGGAGGCCCATCTGCAGATAAATGTTCTAGAGCTGAGGGTGGTGCTTCTGGCGTTGCAAGCATTCCATCCCCTGCTGCCATCTGGGACAATTGCTATTCAATCAGACAACATGGCGGTGGTCTGGTACATCAACAAACAAGGTGGAACCAAATCTTACCCCCTTTGTCGAGAGGCCATGAGGATATGGCAATGGGCGATGGCTACCAACCATTTTCTTCTAGCAACGCACATTCCCGGGAGTTCCAACGTGATAGCAGACAGACTCAGCAGATGCATTCTTCAACCTCACGAGTGGTCTCTGAATCCCTTGATGGTGGCAGAGATCTTCCACCACTGGGGCCGTCCTTGCTGCGACCTCTTTGCATCCCAGACCAACTACAAATGCAGCAACTACTTCGCCCTGATTCCCCCTCCAGGACAGTCACCCAGGGATGCTCTAGTCCACGATTGGCCCTTGGGTCTTCTTTACGCATTTCCACCCTTTCCTCTCATTCCCCAGTTTCTGAAGAAAGCCCGTTGGTTGAGGAGCAAGGTGATCCTCATAGCACCATATTGGCCTCGACAGATTGGTTCCCCTTCCTTTGGCCTCACCTACTAGATCGACCATGGAATCTCCATCCAACCCCGGAGTTGATCTCACACCCACAGAACCTGATTTATCCCAACTTAAACAGCCTGAAGCTCACAGCTTGGCTACTCCAATTCCCTTGATTGCCAGACAGAATGATCTTTCTTTACCAGTATGTGATATTCTCTTTGCTTCTCATAAGCCTTCTACTAGAATTACTTACCTGAGCAAGTGGAAAAGATTTACCTGTTGGCTGAAAGATAAACATGTAGACCCCTTTTCTGCACCAGTGTCGATAATACTAGACTATCTGGCCAACCTGTTTCAATCGGGTCTATTGGCCTCTACCATTAGAGTTCATTTGGCTACAATTTCTAATTTTCATGAGGGTGTCCAAGATTCCTCTCTTATGGCTCATAAGTTGTGCAAGACCTTCATAAAAGATGTGAATCATCTGAAGCCACCTTTTAGAGAACCTATTCAACCATGGGATTTATCATTAGTTCTACAAGCTCTGACAATGTCACCTTTTGAACCAGCCTCTTCTTGTGACCTCAAGTATTTGTCATGGAAAACCTTATTTTTGGTCGCTATTACTTCTGCCAGATGTATTTCTGAACTTCAAGCTTTATGTATCAAGAGTCCATACTTGATTTTTCATAGAGATAGAGTGTCTCTGAGAACTAATCCGTCATTTCTGCCTAAAGTGATCTCTGAAATGTCCATTAATCAAGCCATTGAATTGCCAGTTTTCTTTCCCAATCATTCAAACAGAGGAGAGTATTGCCTACATACCATAAATATACACAGGCAAATCTGTTTTTACTTAAACAGGACTAAACACTTTCGTAATCTGACCAGTTATTTTTGGCCTTTTCTGGACCTAGATTAGGATCTGCTGTTGCTAAGGTCACATTAGCTAGATGGTTGAAGGACTGTGTGACCTTTATTTATACACAACGTAATATCTCGTTGCATACTACCACGAAAGCTCATTCAACAAGATTGGTGGCAACTTCTGCTGCCTTCCATGCAAGAGCTTCTTTACATGACATCTGTGCAGCTGCAACTTATCTACGCCTCATACCTTCATCAATCATTACAAATTGGATTTGGCCTCCAGGGGAAGAGTATCTTTCAGTTCTATGATGCTCAGGAATGTCCTTCCATGAGAGCCTCCCAGGAATAGAGGTAGCTGGGGACTCTGTCCCATGCGTAAGGAATGAACGAGGATTAACAATATCAGATAAACAAGTTATGTCTTATCATAACGTTCCATCTGTATTATTGATCCTCGTTCAGTCATTACAACCCTCCCTCCTTCCCCCACCTGTGGTTTCTAGTGGATCCCACCGTCCGGTTCTCTTAGGTTATTTGACCAGAGGTAGCCTCTACCTTCTTTGACTTGCAAACTCAATCTGAGGTAACAGGGAGAGGGGGATTGTGGGTAAGAGTTTAGCTTGAGAGTTTGAAGCTGACGCAAGCTTGGAAAATGGCCGGCTTTATATACTCACGATATCACCTGTTACAAGTAGCTCCAGCTCAACTGTTGACACAAGCATATCTTTTCACAATATCTAGTCTCCTGTTTCACAGGGCTGAAATGACTGTAATAAACTAAGCCTATTATAGTTTGGATACTGATAATCTGCCACCCAAGTAAATCTGAGAGCTTGGTGAAAGATCAAGTCCTAATTTATTGAAATACTGATAACAGGCCATGGCAAAGTTGATGAGATCAAATAAACATATGTTAAAATGGCACTCATTTGATAGGTGTTGGTACATGTCATAGTAGGGGATGTCATGTTTTTTTGCTTTCAAAAATTGTAGTGCAGAATGGCTAGGTTTAAAAACAATAAAAACCTTCCGGGAAAATTCCGTTGACTGAAAGGCTTTAAGCTATATAGCTAATGTACGACTCAAAAAGAGTACCTATTATTCCTTATCTCTAGGTTTTATATACCTTATTTACAAATGCCAGACTAAGGCTTTGATCTGGCTAGAATTTCCCGTCTAAAGAGTTGCATGTCAGCATTCTACTCTTTGGTATTCATCTCTGTATCAAGCTTGATGGCATGAATTTTAAAACAAAATTAAAAGAAAAACACTCAGTTAACTGTAGCTGACAGAATAATAAAGGCTTCCAACTACCCTTTTAGGGCATATAGAACAAAAAGTTTTGCTAGATTAAAGGGCATCTATAACTATCCAGCTGTCACCTGTTTAACATTCCTACTCCTCCAAGATCTTGCAGTTGGCACAGAGAATTAAGCCTCTGAGCTGTTAAGGTTCTGCTTCCTATAATCCAGTGTACAGGGTTTCAGTCCTTTCAGCTCCATTCACTTACTGTATATACAGCCATTTAGCCCCTGAAAAGGGACACATGTCCATTGGGTTTATCTGGTTAATAAATACATAAAAATGCCAACATGGTAAGGCCATGAGTTCTTTCCCAAAATATGGTAACCCCCTCTGCAGAAAGCATATCAGGAATATGGGTCTCTAGCATATAAGTGAAGAGGAAAAAACATGAACGCTCACAATCTCGAAAGTATCGGACCTCAAACTTGCTATATTGGGGGGGCTGCGCCCCCACACCCCACGCTAAATATATATTCCAACTCTGAGATCACACTACAGTGAGGAAAGAGCAAATATTCCATTCTTCACTGTACCGCGATCTCAGTAAAAGCACTTTGAGATCCGGTACTTTCGAGATTATGAGCGTTCACGATTTTTACTATTCGCTCATATGATATAGACCCCAGGAATGCATCTCATTTTCAAACAATTTCTAAAAAACTTTGGGACCTCTTACTGATTGTGTCTACATAAAGTTATTTCAGCCTCTTTAATTCATCCTCTCAATGTTTTCATACAGAAGCCTAATATACAGTGTACCCTTTCCCCATCACATGACTCCACCTATCACTGTGCTTATTGGTCTTTTCTTATCATTGCACTTAGTTACCTTAATGCAGTATTTAACTTATTACCCAGAATTCTCCAATGGCACCCTCTTGACCCTAATACTATTTGTCTCGCATCCACTGATTCTTCATATTCCTGTACTCTGTCAGACTGAAAGTATCTTCACCACACACCATTCACTCTAGCCACTAAGGTGCAGGCAACCTTCATTATCTGTGCCTCACCATCCTGTAAAATATACAGCATGTTGCTCAACCTGCAAACATTTAAAATAGCAGCAAAGACGTTTGACAAATAGGAACATCCAGCTAAAAATATGGACATCTAATGAGCATAAAAATTCATAGTTTCATAGGTGTGTACTAGGCTAATGGCCCTGGAGCCTTTACAAGCCTAGCCCATAGTTTTACCGTGGCATCATGCCACCTGACCTTAGTTCCCAGTGCCTCTGTCAAGTAGAGCCACTGGAGTGATCCCTGGGGTGAAAATTGAACACCGAATAGTATATAACTCTTCCAACTTCCAGTAAATGTGGAATAATACTTAGAAACATATTTAGAAAACAGAGAGAACAAACATGATGGAAAAATAAAATATTATCAAAGAGACAGTGTTAAATCTGTAGATTTTAATGAACTGTTTCGCAAAATTTTAGCACACAAGGTAATTTATTTTTGCTTCAGAAAAAGGGAGTTGTAAAATCCGTGTCCTCTGTCTTTTACCTGATTGTTGCCACTAGTATGTTGGCCATGTAGTGTGGTTTTTTTGTGTACTAGACAGCTTCAGAAATCACGTTATGATGGAGATTCAGAAAACTGTGTGAAGAGTTAAATCAAGCCTGAAGATATGAACAAACTCCCAAAAACTGGGATACTAAAACCTGAAAATATGAACATTCCTCCAAAGTAGGGACAGTTGAGAGGTATGATATACATATGTGCTACTCTCCTGCTTCACAACACCCCCCCCATACACACACGCGTGCACGCATGTGGACACAAACAAGCACGCGTGCATGAACACACACACACACACACACACACACACACACACACACACACACACACACACACACACACACACACACACACACACACACACACAAAGTCTTTACTGTCATTCTTTACTTTTGTGTACTCATGTATACCCAAAGCATGCAGTCGTTTTCTCTATATCTTCTATACATTCACACAACCCTACTCTTCAGCATATATCCATGACAAAAAGCAGTTATATCCACCTACATTCAGATATGCAAAACAATATTATCTGCTATATGGATTGGTTACATTAATATATTCAGGAGTAGAATGTCAATGCCCATGTAGTCCCCTAAATAAAGTCATGGAACAGAAACCTGACAGATACATTAAAAAGTAATTTTTTTGCAGTGGGCAAGCCTCCATTCCCTTCCTCACCCCGAACACTCACTGATATATGCATACTAACTTTCACTGGGATACTCTGGGTGGCTTACTCTTTGCCTTATGCTTTCTAATATTGTGACTTGCAAGACAAGACAACAATATGGACAGGGAACAATATAATTGTTCTGTAGTGCCTATCATAATCTGAAACAGCAATCACCAAAATAGGCATCCAGTCTCATTTTAAACAATGCTGCTGGCTTGAAGCAGCATGACTGACCTCTATCAATTTAACTACTTGTTCTATGATGATACTGTAAATGTATGTTTGATGCTAAAATAATGTAAATGAATACAAATTTTTTAACTTTTATGTTTTAATTTAGGCTATTACTAGATTCCATGACCTCTTTATTTACACTGTAATCTACATATTCGAGAAGAATCCTACTATTATTTATAATCTCATAGCAAGTCAGACTAAATGCATTTTTTTATACTATGGCTGTTGCATGGAGATTATGCATGGATTAGTTTACAGCAAATTGACCACACATGTATTGTGATATACTGCATTAATCTAATGCCTTTCTGATCACTATGCAGTTTCTGTGTGGAGTTTTTCTCCTGAAATCTCCAGTCAAAACCATTTCTGCTCAGCACGACACACCTGGTTAAGAAGCTGTAAATAAATATGCAAGAAATATATTCTGATTCTGTTTTTGCATATTGTTTTTTCCTCAAGAACATCCTTATTGAAAAGTGTATACATACTCTGAACAAAGCGCTTCAAATATCTGCATGACGTTCCTTCATTTCCATACTCTTTTAGGCAAGCACAGTTTATGGCCTACATGTAAAGTCTTCTTTCCATGTGCCACACACTCAAGAATGAAACACAGTACTAAGGAAATATTCATCTGAGTCAATCTGTGAGCAAGATATTTTCAGGTGCTAGATGCCTTCTTCCAATAATGATTACAACAAAGCAAAGAATGCTGACTTTCCTTTATCTAAGTGCATTTAAATTCCTCTGTTGCCTGTTTTTTGGTATTACAAGAATGTCTTTCTACTGCATTTGAATGTCTACCTAGATAAATATGTGCTGTATGAGCTAGCAACCATAAATGTCATCTTTGTCTAGTTTTATTAATTTTCCCAGCACTATATTAATTAGAACAACAAACTCAGGTACTTAAATAGCTAGCTTTTACTATAAACTAGTTTTCTGTGGCACAAAGGGCAGCATAGCATCTTCTTTATTAAACTACAAAGTCTCATTTCAAATTCAAAACATTTATATGGAATATGAGGTCATCCTAGGCCAAACCCTTCACTCTGCTTCACCTGACATAATGCCTAGATTGCTACACTTTCACCTAATATTAGGTTCCTAAGAACAGCACATCAGTGTAAATATGTTTGTTAAATAATCTGCATAGTTGTCTGAATACCTTTCCCTGCCTCACTGTCACATGACAGTCAGCTCTGTCTTTTTGAAAAAAGCCCACATGAGACAGATTTCATTGTGTTTTCACCTGTGCACTGTACTATAACTACTGCTCAGCCATGCCCCATTCTGCTGCACTCTGTTTATTACATATGCTTGTTTTGTAAAGTCAGTTTATATGTAATAAGGTCGTAATGAAAAAATGCTCCTAGGGTAAAGTCCATCTACCTAAAATGAAAATAAATGAATGAATTAATGAATGAATAGATAAAGGAATTAAATGATCCATTCTATTAATTCTTACTATGACACCAGTACTGTTCTGGTTCATTGTAATTGTCTGTGGCCTATACAGTGCAGTCATTTTCTAAATGTTGCTGCAGAAAGAGACTTAACTTGTTAGCCAGATACCTCCAAGATGATTTAAAAAATAACAATAACAATTAATAGTAGAAAAATAGAAGAGCCTTTCTGAACTCTTCCATTTCATCTCTGTTGAAGCCATACATGGATTATGATGACAGCACACTTATATAACTACAAAGATTGCTAGCCAGAGCCCTGGTCAAATTACTAGCGAAAACAGTTAATGAATCAAGGCAAGCCAACTGGCACAGCTTTACGGTCACCTTCTAATTAATAAGTTGAGTATATTCATTTATATCAGTGAAACTACATCTATGCAACAGGAAATCTAGTTCTAGTTCAGAGTGTAAGAAATCTTACGATAATGATCATAAGGCTACAAATGGTTTTACTTCATTTAAAATACATACTATGGTCAGTCATGTTATTCTATATACCATCATATTTAACCATAATAGACATCAAGAGATACAAGTCAGTAGCAGAGATTCCACAAAGTACAGCTGAACAACTATGGCTGTCAGTTACTCTATTACAACCATGATATCAATTAATCAGATAGATAAAGTGCATAAATAATGTGGTTTGATATGTCCCATGCAATGATGGACATAAAGCTCTTGCCATTATGAATTCAACAGTGCTATACTGTTAAGAAAGAAAAACGCATGCCAGGACACACATTATATAGACATTAACAAACTCCACATACGCTGGCCACTCAATACAATCAGAAGATAATGTGATGTTTGCTGTAAGTAGTGGTCAAGGAGGACATGTTCCGAGTACTGACAGAGGGCTTTGACTGAGTTTTTAGGTGGAGAAGGACTACCAGTTCATGCAACAGGGTGATATATCAGTTGGGAATTCTATGAATTTTTTTTAATACCAGAATGTAAAGATATCCATAAGGGTAATGGCTAAGCCTTTGGTATACATGGTAGGAAGATTTATAATGGCAAGGAAATACAGGTTTTATCAAGAAGAGATGTATGGAGAATAATTGGAGAATGATGCCTAGGTAAATGGCCTGGACGGACCAAAGGGGCTGAAAGGGGTCCCCTACATATGGTCGACATTTCATAATGTCGAAGACCATATGGCCGAGACCATATGATCGACATTTGAAATGCCGACCATGGGCACTAGACAAGAGTGTCCACTGTCACCCTGAAGATTTTTTGTGTGATATAGGTGGTGGCTAAGAGGATTACAGCACTTTTGGAGAAAAGAGAGATGACAGCAATTAAAGATATGTGCTGATGGGTGTGTCATACTGTCAAAATGTGCGAGAGGATTTATCACTGGTACTGAAGAGATTTGGTGGTTTTGGTGCAGGGTTGGATTACAGATTCACAAACTAAAACTGTGATAGTACCCTTCCAAAAAGATGATACAGAAGATGTGAAGCTGCTAGGGTTGGCTGAGATTACAATGCATCAGGGTTATGGCTGTGTTCCATCCTGTGGCAGACAGTAAAGCAGAATAGCTGCAGCATACAAAAGAAAGTTACAAAGCAACTGGAAAACTGGTAGGGGAAACAGGGGTACTGACTGGGTGGAAGTATGTCTTCAGAATGGTGGCTACTGTACTGTGAGACATTTGTGTCTGAGTACAACAGAAACCTTGCTGGCTAGATGGTGGTCAGATGGGAGGATAAGAATGTGTAGAGACTGTGACTAGAAGGACAGGTAAGCAGATGACTGAGTTAATGAGGCACATGATACAAGAGAATTTGGGAAAGATGGTGGATAAGAGACTGTCAGGATGCAAACTGGACACAGCAATAGAGGCTGTGGAAAGAGCATTTAAAGAAGGCTCTATAGCTAGAGTGGCAGAAGATAGTATGGCATGGGCTAAGTAAGGTGGGGACTTGGAAAAGAATGGGGGTTCCTAGAAACTGTATCAGATAATTTTGGGTTGAAAAATGAATAGGTTGGTTAAGGCAAGAGAAGAGACAAGTATTCAATGTATAGATGGAAGTGAAGAGAGATGGAGAGGATAGGATGAGGCAAACAATGAATATTGCAGAGAAACTGCAGAGTGGCAGACGTATCTTAGGGTACAAAAAGTAACCAAAACTTACATGAAGAAAGTGAAAACACCAGGACACGCAGAAAGGAAGGGAAAGAGGTAATGAGTCACTGATGGGGAGTGGAAGTGGGGAGGGTTTAGACAAGTATACCAAGCATTGATAAGAAGAAGGAAAATGTAAGTTGTAAGATGCTAGAAGAGTGGAAGAAATAAGGAACATGTACTGAACTGGTAGGGACGGATAGTATAAATCAGAGTTTTTTAGGAGTTAATGAAGGGAATGGGAACAGTGGTAGACATTCAGATAGAATTAGTTCAGTCTTGATATTTGAGCCCATTTTCTGGAGCATTGTAGGTGGCGCATTTGTCAGGAAGTAGGGTGAAGATTCTGCATATGTGTGCAAGACTGCCACGGCTGTGAGAGACAGCACTTGGTCATTGGCAGAAGATGGGTATAAGGAGACTAGATAGAGAAAAGAAACCATGATTATCATGGGTGACATGGAAGGAATGAAGGTGGACTAAGGATCAGTGGTTGGGGTGGACTTTTATAGAAGAGTGAGTCAAACTTCAGATAGCTAAAGGATGATACATACATACATGCATACATACGTACATACAAATATTTCAAGCATGGGCATTAATGCCCTTCTAGCCATATAAAAAATAAGTTATGTACTCATCATAATGTACCATCTGTGTTGTCCATTTTCATTCTTCCTCATCTTATGGGTTCGGATACAATCCCACATATCCAACTCAGCCATTGCTACAGCTCATGGCAACCAAAAACTCTTGAGCTTCTCCCTTACCCATAATGCAACAACCCCAATAACCTTAGATCTTGTTTGCAAAAAGCAAAAAGCAAATGATGGAAATTATTATGGAGAAGCTATACCTGCAGCTTGTATAAAAAATAAGGACATATAGGTCCACTAAGCACTCATTCTTCCAGAAGCTTTAAGGGTGGAGATTGGTGGGAAGTGAGTTGAGGAAGAATAAAAATGGACAACACAAATGGAACATTATGGTGAGTACATATGTTGTCAATTTTCATTCTGTCTTCAACTGACGGGACAGAGTCCCCAGCTACCTAATGTAAAGGGTGGACTCAAGGAAGGCTATACCTGAGCACCATAGAACCAAAAGATGCCCTTCCTCTGGAGACCAGATCTAATTTGTAATGAGTAATAAAAGATTTGGGGAGTCACCCAAGTAGCTGCTGCACAAATGTCATCCATGGACATCCTGGATTGAAAAACTGAGTTAGCTGCCATGGATCTGGTGGAGTGGACTCGAACAGGTTTTGTCAGATCAATGCCCAATGTGTTATATACAAAGGAAATGCAATTTATCCATGTAGATAGAGTAACTTTGGTAACTGGTTTACCCAATGTTGGTTCCCAATAAGAAACAAATAATTGAGCATAATTTCTGATGTTTTTTTGTCCTATGTCAAGGAAAAAAACGCAACTGTCTATGAACATCCAGTAAATGTAATACGTATTCTCCTTTGTTAGAAAATTTGGGAAAAATACTGGCAAATTAATCGATTGATTTATACTGGATTCTGACACCACCTTTGGAAGAAATGACAGGTTGGTACATAAGGTAACTCTGTCTTTATGGAAAATCTATATGGAGGTTTTGAACACGATTGGATCTGAGAAATTCTTCTGGCTGAGTTAATGGCTACTAAGAAAATTGTCTTCCATGAAAGATATTTTGAGTCTGCATGTAGCTGAGTGTTTAAAGGGAGACTATGTAAGGGAGAGCAGCACAAGGTTTAGGTCCCAAAGGGAGGGGTAGGCTCTTTATAGGGTGGACTTAATAGAGTGC
Source organism: Protopterus annectens (assembly GCF_019279795.1). Lineage (NCBI taxonomy): Eukaryota > Metazoa > Chordata > Ceratodontiformes > Protopteridae > Protopterus > Protopterus annectens. The sequence continues at coordinate 1,299,747,352 of NC_056739.1, forward strand.
CTTTCAAAAAAGCTTTGCTCAACATATGGAACGTTACAGAAAAACCATTTATTTCAACATGAAAATTGGAAATCACTACTAATTGTACTTTAACAGTAGAAGAACTAGCTTCTACTTCAAAAGATGTGCTAGAAACTCCAAGATATTATGAATGGGGGCTGAGAAATGTTCAATATGACAGTTTTGAGCCCAGAAAATAAATCTCTTCCATTTGCTGCAGTATAGTTTTCTGGTGAAAGATTTATGGGAAGACAAAAGAATATGATGGACAGGAGAAGAGAGAATAGTTTGTCTGGCTATTAATGGAATTGGAGGAACCAGGCAGCCAGTCTGAGATTCATTATGTCTGGATGTGTCATGCCTGTTGGACAAGATAGCAGGTCCAGAGTTGGATCCAGAAACCAAGGCAGTTGAATCAGGTGAGGCCAGAGGAAGGGAAACCAAATTTGTCGGGGCCAATAAGGGGCAGTGAGGATTACCTTGCTCTTCAACATGGCAGCTTTCTGAAGAAATTTGGGAATTAATGAAGTAGGAGGTACACATAAAGGAGAACGGGAGGTCAATTGTGAAGTAGAGTGTCCCTCGTGGATTCCCCTTGTGGAGGGATTAGGGCAAAGTAGCTGCTGTACTTGTTGTTCAGAAGGGATACAAACAGGTCACAGCAAGGCTAGCCCCACTGTCAGAAGATTATGTTCACAATCTTTTTGTTGAGGGACTACTTGTGAGGTAAAAGAATGCAACTGCTCAATTTGTCTGCTGTCACATTGGACTTCCCTGGAACATCAGTTGCTAAAAGAAATTGGAAGAGAATGCTCACTGCCACACTCTGAGATCTTCTCAACACAATGGCTAGGATTTGGTTCCTCCCTGTTTGTTGATCTACCAGATGACCGACATGTTGTCCAACTGTACTGCAATTGTCCCCAAAGGGAGAGCATTCTGAAATGCCTGCAGTGCTAACAGCACTGCTCTTATCTCTAGGACATATATATGCAAATTGGCATCCTCAGGGGACCAGGTGCCCTGAACTGTCTTCCACAGATAATGCCCCTTCCCACCCCAGTTGGGAAGAGACCATGGTCACTGTGGCCTTGGGATGAGGGGGAATGAATGGATGACCTTGTAGAACCTGGTCTGAATTAATCCATCATTTGAGATCTCTTTTGCACATGTGAGTGATTCTTGTCTTGTAAGACATCCGATGATAACGAATCGACCACTGAACAGCCAACACCCATTGAAGAATTCTCATATAAACCATAAGACTGAAATCCAATAAACACACCACACCAGGAAACTGTAGGAAAAAGCTTTACTGGTGTATCCGGTACCTCGGCTTATGCCTTCAAGGAATATTCATCACACATACAGCTCACCATTATATACTAATACAATTATGTAATAATTAAATAATTGGACACAATTACATATAATCAATTCCACATTAAATATAATTGAATATCAATTACCATACTCTTTCCCGTTTAATAAACAATTACTGAAACATTTCATTTAAAGTGCTCTGCTCTAAAATATCTGGACTACATTCTATCTCATAAACAGCATCAATATTGTATACTTCTATACCTTTAACTGTCTAATATTGTATATAATAAGACTATATTTAAATAATAAATGTTTGAAAACATTCAATATTAGAAAGTGCAATTTTAAACAGTGCAATTTTGGACATATTTGAACAGACCAAAGCACAGATAAATCCTGTATATTTCTGAATTTATCTACCCTTGCCCTACATTCAAATTTATGTCAATATTTAATCCCCTTTGGCACAGAGTACCAAAATTAATAATGCATTTAGTTTCCAACTTTGTCAATTTATTTATAAAGTTATATATATATGTCAAGGCTGTTCTTAAAATATCTAAATTAATGCTTGCTTTAATGTAATTTAGTATTCTACTCTATGTAAGCATTATGTTTCTTGTGTCCTTAGTTCCCCTGTTCCAAAGTCTAGAGACTTACCTCCGCAGCTTCCATTCAAGCAATATTCACTTTATTCACAGAATAGTTCACTTTAGACACAGCTTACACTTACCTATAATTGATTGTCAGCTACTTTTCTCTGAATCCCCCCTCCAGTGTTCTGTCCTGTAGACTGGAGTCAGGTAAAGCCAACATAACTGTTCTGCCTACCTCATAATCCATACCTCTTCACACCATTTAGTACCTTCTTATACCAGTTTACATTTCCTGAGCTTACTGCTATGGTCTCCTCTACCTCAGCTTTCTTCCACGTGATAACACTGGTGATCTGTGTTCCTCATGTCAAAAGTTGGATGACTGGCTTATCATATTTGTAGTAAATCTAGATTTACTGATGATGATTAGACTTGTGCAATAGGCACGGCTTGGAGAACAGTTACATATATTAATGACTGGACTCGCAACATAAATAATGTTAGGCAGAGAGCAAACAGAACACATTTACGGAAGGCTGTGTCTACTGTCTGTAAACATCACTCAACGCTATGGAACAATACCACTGACAACTCTGAAATCTGGATACAAATATTGAGCAATCTGCAGATTCAGAGTATACAGAAGGAAATAAAAAAAGGAAAGGAAGAAGTTCTCACGAAATAACAAAGAAGAAAAAGAAACTGACAAATGTCTGTAAAAGTAAAGAGAATACATACAAAAAATACTCTGCTCCGTTATGTAACACACAGATTACAGGGAATGATAACATTTTTCTATCATAAAACCTTCTGCCTACAGACAAAGGCAGCATTTTTCCAAAAGAGAAGGTAGAAAAAAGAGGAAGTAGCAAACAAAAAGGTAGACATTAAAACTGAATTTCAAAGGACTGAAGAACATTACTGTAAGAAAAGAGATGAGAAAAACAAATGTTGATAAAATGGCTGAACCTGTGGAAGTACAACGTCAGCTGGATGAGAATTGTATGCTTGCAAATGTAATACACAATGAAAACAGGGGGATTAAAAAGACTACTGGTGATGAAGATTATTCCTTGGAAAGAATTGATAATGCAGATATTATTGAATTAGAAGTTTAAGATTCTTCAGATCTGGACAGAAAACATATTCTTGCAATTGGAGATTTAATTATTAAAGGAACTAATAATTACATTTACAGAGAAGATAATAAACATTGAATAGTGTTATGCTTGTCAGGAGCAAAAATAGAGGATGTGAGACAAGACTTAGAATGCCTTAATGTAAGGAAGCATGGATCTGTTTTTATTCATGTCGATACAAATGATCGCATCTGCAAGGGCTCTGTCAGTGAACAACTTACAGCCCTCTTAGATAGTATAGCTTGTACTAGTGTTAGGACATATTTTTCAGAAATCACATACAGAAAGGAAAGTCAGGTCACCATGAATGAAAAGATTTCTGGGTAAATAGCTACATGAAAAAATGTCCCATTTTAGAAAATGGAAATGTGTAGAACATATGACCCTAATTTGGGGCACATGTGTGTTCAGACAGGATAGCGTGCATTTGTTGAGATCAGGGAAGAGAATTTTTGCAGCAGATACTTAGCAACACTTGACAAACACAAGGCAGAATTTTTACCAGGTTGAAAATTTAACAGTTCACAGATAGCAACATGCATCTCTGATGACTGTTAATGTTAGGGGCATTAATAATAATTTTTTATTGGAAAATTTGCTACGTTCTAACAAGACTAATGTTGTTACTCTTTGTGAAACATGGTTAAAGAATAATGACTAGAAAATACTAGTTTGATCAAAGTAAAAATGTTTTTATTGTAACAGACATTCTAGCAAAAAGTCAGGTGGAGATGTTATGACACGAACTGCAGACAGTTATGAGAGCTGTTATTATTACACGTTCAGTGATAACAGCAATACAATAGATTATGTAACTGTGACAATAAAGACAACCCTGGAACATATAACAGTTGTCGGAGGGTATAGACCACTAAAGTCAAGTGCTGATGACCTCAACAAATTCATACACTTCTTGCATGAAACACAAGAGGAAGAAGAATAACAGTGGCTGGGGACTTAAATTTACCAAAGTTGACTGGAAATTACTCACAACATATGTTCAGTAACAACAATTGCTTCAGATTGTAAAAAAAAAAATACCAGGGAATGGAACATACTAAATATTGTTTGCGTTCCTAAAGGAATTACTGTTACTTCATTTCAAGTTTTACCACCGTTGATGTGCAGTGATCATGCGGTTGTAAAGAGTAATTTGTTGCTAGATAATTCTGCCCAACTGAATGCACAGAAGATTGATTACAGATTATATGGAAGCTAAACAGTCACTATATAAAACTAAATGGAGTGATGCATTTAGTGCAAAAAAAATCCAAAAATGTTTAACATCATGATCTAGGCATACAACATCAGGGGATATATTCCCATAACAAGATACCTGATTAAGGTGAGACACAAAAAATATAAGAAATGAAAAACAGGTCGAACTACAACTTTGAAAATTGAAATAAACAAGATTGATAAACAAATTAAGCAAAGTGTGAGACTCGATCAAGAAAAGTTTTAAGAAAACTTATATAAAGATATTGAGCATAATAGGAAACCATTGCATAGATACAAAATATGTGGAAAGAGTAAAAACATACAAATTGATAAACAGTGTGTAGATTCTAAAATTTATTCTCAAAAACAGAGTTTAGATAATATTTACAAAATTGTATGCAAAACAGTTAGGTTCCACAAAGGGGGTGATAAGTTATCCTAGTGACATCCAGGTAGCTTCAGATACTGAAATCAAATTACATTATATTAAAAAAGAACTTGCCATTTGAGCTGATCGAAGGAAAGACACTGAGGAAACTCTGAGCTATAATATATAACATTAAGTATCCTGTTTTTTGTTTATTTTGTTCTTTATTTCTTTGTTATTTATAGCACTTTGTGTACTGTGTATTTTTCTAGCTAGTTTCACTGTGTGTGAAGTATTAACTGGAAATTGTCCACTTTTATTAAGCATCTGTTGAGTTGTTTGTTTCTGATAACTTGTTGCAGTTAAACTCTTTTTTCTAGAGGCTCCTTTAGCTGTTTAAAACTTTCATTTAAAGGCTCACTGCTGCTTTTCAGCTGTGAGAAACATTTCTGCAGTTTGTTTCCCATCCTCCCTCCGTGTTGGTATAGTGTTTTTATAGTTGGTGGCTTTGCATTTGCCCACCCCTAGTGTAAATTTGATCTGGGACCCTCCTCCCAGTCTAGTGTCATTACCTCATTCTACCCAGTACAGGGAGAACATTTGAGAAGGCCAATCAGCTTAGTTTCTGCTACACCTTTCTCTCTTTCCACTTAAAAAAAATGTATCTGCCTTTACTGTATTTGTGTTTCTTCCTACTTTATTTTGCTTTTGCGTCATCTTAAAAGTACTCAATTGTATTTATTACTGCTTGGTGTAACTCATTCTAAGCCTTTTAGTTTAAGCACTTGGGCTTCAGACCAGTTGTTTTACATTAAGAAGGTTTGTGGTCTGCACTGTAGTGGCAGAACAGGTAGCTTACATCCTTCTAAGTTGGGAACTGCTGATTGAGGGCTCAGTGTCTGTTATTCTAAAAGTGTATTAATTCTAGTTTAAACACTTGGGCTTCAGGCCAGTTATTTTACATTAAGAGGGTTCGTGGTCTGCACTCTTGTGGGAGGAGAGGCTGGACTCTGCCCTTCTAAGCTGGGAATTTCTGGTTAAAGGCTTATAGTGCCTGCATATTTGAACTGCTTCTTACTGAAATTGGTACACCTTGTTTGCTGTAGCATAGACTAGATCCAGACCTGCTGAATCTAGCTTTGTTTGTATAACTTGAGCACTAATCCAGGCATTCTTTAAAGTATTCAATTGTATTTATTACTGTTTGGTAGTAACTTGATTAAAGTGTAGCTACCATTCTAAGTCTTTTGGATTAAGCACTTGGGCTTCAGACCAGTTGTTTTACATTAGGAAGGTTTGTGGCCTGCACTGTGGTGGCAGGACAGGTAGCTTACATCCTTCTAAGTTGGGAACTGCTGATTGAGGGCTCAGTGTCTGTTATTCTAAAAGTGTATTAGTTCTGGTTTAAGCACTTGGGCTTCAGGCCAGTTATTTTACATTAAGAGGGTTCGTGGTCTGCACTCTTGTGGGAGGAGAGGCTGGACTCTGCCCTTCTGAGCTGAGAATTTCTGGTTAAAGGCTTATAGTGCCTGCATATTTGAACTGCTTCTTACTGAAATTGGTACACCTCATTTGCTGTAGCATAGACTAGATCCAGGCCTGCTGAATCTAGCTTTGTTTGTATGCTTGTTGTTTGTTTGCTTGTTATTTCCCTGAAATGCTAATTCCACCTAAAACGCGGCTTTTCAGTGCTTCTGTGGATCCCTAGTGATATATGCATTGCTTACTGTACTTATTTCCTTGTTTCACTTGAAAGAAAGTTACTGTTTGTCATTTTTGCATTTAAGTTACCTGTAACACATTGCATTTAAGTTACCTGGCACTTGCTCACTAAGTCAGCACTAAAAAATTAAAAGCACTACACCCTCACAAACTCCCCATGAGTACCTTGTTCCCCATTGGCCCTTTTTTTCAATTATAAAGGAATTCCCAATACTATTCTAGCATGTCCAAAGGACAGTTGGCAATCTCCTCTCCAGTCCAGCTGGTGAATCTGGGAATCTTGAGGCAATGTTACAACTGCCTCATGTACACAGACAACCCTCTCCTCCTCCCAACAAATTCCAACACATGTGAGAGATGCAACCATATAGCCAAACTGGAGGCTAAGCTCTCTCATCTCAGTACTGGCATAACCAGTCAGGAGGAGAAGGAAACCACACTCACTACAATTCCAGTCTCACATAGACCTACCGCGACAGCAAACTAAACACATAAACACACAAAAACATACTCGGAGGTTCTAAATAAAAATCTGCCTAAGCAGCAGAGACCTCCAAAGCAGACACCCAAGCAACCGCTACCCCAAAACAAAACACATGCAACACATAGCTCACAAAGCCAGTGTGCCAAACAGTCACAGCCCTTAAGGCTAAACAACACACCTGATACACTTGTAATAGGTGACTCTATCGTCAGGCACACTGACGTCCCACTCACCAGGCTGAACAAGGAGAAGGTCACCATGGGCTGCCTGTCGGGCGCTAGGATCCGCCACATAACACAAGCACTCAGGTCACTCCAAGGCAAGTACAAATATGACTCAGTCATTGTCCATGCTGGTGTGAATGACCTGAGATGTACCTCCCTGGACTACATGAAAAGAGACATAGAGGAGCTCTCTGAGCATGTAGCCCAGGCCGGTATGACCCTGACCTTGAGTAGCATCTTACCCTCACCAAGAATGATGCCACAATATGAAGACAAGATGATCAACTTCAACAACTGGCTTAAGTATTGGTGTCATTCAAAGGGGATCCAATGCCTGTCAGCCTGGGATGACATGCTCGACAAGCCACGATGCTTCGCTAGGGACGGCTTGCACCTGTCACCCCTGGGCTTTTGGATACTGGCAAAGGCTCTTGCTACCCCCATAGTGCCTTTTTTAGGCAAGGCTCAAAAGACAAACCCACCTCCATAGGTATCACAAGGGATAAGAAACTAAGAGTAATGCTACTCAACGCCAGAAGTCTAAACCTCAAGATGCATGCACTCAAAACTCTCCTTAGCATGGAGAACATCGATATCTGTGCAGTAACAGAAACCTGGTTCAAGGCTCCCGAGAACACCCCAGCACCATCAGGTTATACCTCATACCATGCTTTTCGGCCCCAAAACTTGGACCGAACCACAAAAGGAGGGGGAGTATCAATATTCGTCAAAGATACCCACACCTCCAGGTTGGTGGCACAGCACAAAGCATCAGAGACTATCCATGTGCAACTAACAGTGGGTAAAACTGCCTTCCAGTTTAGAGCCTGCTACAGACCACCCTCCCAAACCCAGGAACCCCACTCGGCCTTCCTGAGAACACTGGAAAATATGAAGGTCTCTCCAAACACCATTATATTGGGTGACTTCAACTACCCAAACATAGACTGGGAGCATTACTCTAGCTCCAACACCCTAGCCCAAAGGTTCCTACAATTTATAAACTCAAATGCTATGGAACAACTTGTTACCACTCCCACAAGAGGGGAAGACATACTGGACCTGATCATCACCAACATTGGGACTCTATGCTCCAGACCAGAAGTGTATCCCTCACTGGTAAGATCAGACCATAAACTAATCTCACTGGATATTCACATCCCGACCCCACCCCTGCCCAGAAAACCACAGTGAAAAACTTCTCTAAAGCAAATTTCACACTCCTCAAAACTGAGGTGGAATCCTTCAAAGCCCCCGGGCCTGTGGAAAATACAGCCCAGTCCACAGAATCCTTTATAAACACATTCTATGAACACCTTCAGGAATGCATGGATCATGCAATCCCAAATAAAACCAAGACCCAATCCTCCAAAGGCAGACGTCCTGTCTGGTGGACCCCAGCCATAAACAAACTATACAATAGAAGGAGGAAGCTACTACATGATAGAGCAAAATCCCAAAAAGGGAAGGCATCTCTGATCAGTATTAGCAAAAAACTACGGGCACTCATAAAATCGTCTAAGGCCAGCTTTGAGAGAAAAATTGCACAGGACACTAAGGATAATCACAAGGCTTTCTTTAGTTATGTTAGGAACCTGGGTGGGAATTCCCAGATATGCTCAGAATTAGTACAAAATGACAAAAAATACACCAAACCCACAGACATTGCCAACATCCTAGCTGACAGGTTCAGTGCAAACTCCCCCCCCACCAAAAGGGCAAATATCTATCCCAGCAGAGTGCTGCCCCCCTGACATCTCAGATGCTCAGGTAAGAGCCGCCCTCTCCAAAGCAAAAAACACAGCATCAATGGGACCAGATGGTGTCCCGGGCTGCGTCCTACATGAACTCCAAGAAGAGCTAAACCCAAACATAAAACTACTGTCCAATCTCAGCCTTACTACAGGATATGTACCCAAAGAGTGGCGTACAGCAACAGTGGTCCCTCTCCACAAAGGTGGTGCCTCAACGGATCCTGGAAACTATCGCCCCATAAGCCTGACTAGCTTGGTCTACAAAGCTATGGAAAGGATCATCATGGACCTCATAAATAAAGATATTGGGGACCTACAGACACTAGATCCTACCTAGTTCGGCTTTGTTAAGGGCAGATCCTGCCTCTTAAACCTGGTCAATTTCTTTGAAACAGTCACCAAGGCCATTGAAGAGGGGAAGGTAATCCACACAGCCTACCTGGACCTCGCAAAAGCCTTCGATACAATACCCCACTTGGGCATTGTAGATAAGCTCACCAGCTTAAATATAAACCCCTATGTCACTAGATGGGTTGCAAACTGGCTCAAGGACAGAACCCACATGGTTAGAATTACTGGAGCCATGTCAGACTCCAAACCAGTTACAAGTGGCGTCCCACAAGGCTCAGTCCTGGGACCTCTCTTGTTCGGTATATATTTCTCGGAGGTACAGGCCAACATGGAAGGACTGTGACTGACCAAGTTCGCAGATGACTGCAAACTGGGTGCCATAATCGACTCTCCAGCCGACACAAGCATCCTCCAAAAGGGCCTCATAGAAACAGACAACTGGTGCCAGAGTCATGGCCTCAAGCTAAATGCCAAAAAGTGTATAGTCATCCCCTCTGGCAAAAACAAAGTGCCCACAAATTACCACATAGGTAGTAATCCATTAAGTACAGAAGAAGTAATTAGGGACCTGGGGACCCAAGTTGATAGCAATCTCTCATTTGACAACCACATGGCCAAAGTGGTTAGAAAAACATTTTATATGGCCCACCTAATCATGAAGGGATTCACATCTAGATCAGGGGAGGTCATCGTGCCTCTTTACTCATCCCTCATCAGGCCCATAATTGAGTACAATGCCCCTTTTGGGATGTACCTTACCAGACACCTACAGCAACTGGAAAGACCCCAAAAGTACCTCACCAAGAGGATCAAAGGGCTCAAACAGATGCCATATGCTGCCTGGTTAAAGAAACTCCAGCTCTACTCAGTGGCATACCGCCTGCTCAGAGGCGATCTGTGCCTGATGTATAAAGCCATGTCCAACCCGGAATTAATGGACATGCTGCACCTCAGAAAATCCAAATCCCATCGAGCTACGCGCTCGAGAGACTTGAACCTCAGCACTGAAAAAAATAGGACATGCTGGAGGGACAGATTCATAACCCAGAGGCTCCCTTCACTCTGGAAAAAAATCCTAGTCCAGGTTAGGCAGAGTCCCTCACTGACTCTCTTCAAGAGGAATCTTATTGAGTGAATGGGAGATCGTATGTTTACCCTGGGTATCACTTCTGTGTCACTGTTAGACAGAGGCACAGTATACTAACCTCGAAAAGGGGCATAGAAAAATTAATTTAAAATGGGTGGCGAAAGTCAAACACACTCTGGCTAGGCTTATAAATGCCCTAGGGCAGATAGCCTAGTATGAACCTATGAACTTTTCAAACTGGATCCCAGCAAAGCACAGGGAGGAGATGGAATTAGTAATGACTCGAGAACACTTCAGCATGAACTTACAGTACGATTACATCAACATATGGGGAGGAAATATGCACTTATCAAACTTGTCTTTAAGGGAAAGGGGAACAGGACAAAGCCGGAGCCATACAGGCTCTTAAGTTAACTTTCATGTTGTGGAAATATAAAGTAGAAGGTAATATTGGATAAGTTATTGTCAGAAATAGAAAGGGTGGGACTTGAAACCATCGGCATGCATATGTTGAGAACAGATCTATTATCTCTTGTAACATGATGACCTATAACAATATAATAACAGCTATGAAGGAAAAATGGGACTGCGATGTAATTTATACAGATTTAACTTCAGCAAGGGCAGCCACGGTGGTGCAGCAGTTAGCGTTGCCGCCTCATAGCAAGAGGTTCTCTGGTTCGATTCTCAGCTGGGGTGCCTTCTGTGTGGAGTCTGCATGTCCTCCCTGTGGTCGCGTGGGTTTCTTCCGGGTGCTCCAGTTTTCTCCCACATCACAAAGACATGCTGTAGGTAGATTGGAAACTCTAAATTGGCCCTAGGCATGAGTGTGTGCATGTGTGCCTTCTGTGGAAGGTTGGACGCCGGACTGGCAACTCGACACTGTAAAACTCCACTGCCAATCATGAGCGGACAGGTGATCCGCTGTGGCGACCCCTAACCGGGAAAATCCGAAAGAAGAAGAAGAAACTTCAGCACTTTACAGGGTCATATATAAAACACTGATCATTTAATTAGGACAACTAGGTACTGATATATGTTTGATAAGATGGACAGTTGTATGGCTTACAGATACGATGTGGCAAGTATCACACAGCAACTGGACAGGTGAAATTCTTGGTTACAGTCAGGATGTCCATGGGGCTCTCTCCTAGGCCCATACTTGTTTAGATTATATCTTTCAGACCTATCTTTTTCATCTGAGGTATTTTACAGTCTGTATGCAGATGACTTGAAATTGGACAAATGGATTCCATGTGTTACAGACACAGTCTGCAAAAGAAATTGACTAACTTGACCATTTTTGTACAAGAGAATAATATGCTGATAAATAATCAAAAACTAAGCATATGAGATTTGGGAGACATAAACTGAAAGAAGAATATTTAATACAGCACACAGTGACTGAAACTGTACAGTCATTTAAAGACCTGGGTATATGGGTAGTCCACCTTTGAGTTTTTCTAATCATATCCGCCATTTGGTTAATGATAGTTATTGAATTATAGGTTGTATAAAAAGATTTCTAAAGTCTAGGGAATCAGAAATGAGGAAGTAATTGTTTGTTAATTTTAGACCCAAACTCGAGTATGGAATAAAAATATGGAAACCTTATAAGAAAACACGCATGGGTTAACTGGAAAGAGTGCAGTGAAAATATACCAGGGCATGGATGTGAAAATGTAAGTTATTATGAAAGACTAAAATATCTGAACTTGTACAGTGTCTCATAAATATTTACGAGGATATCTTATTCAGGTAGGTAATTTAGAGACAACTACTGTTTGTTAATACTAAAAGGTGCACGTGGACTTGTTTGATAATCATGTATACTGAATGTTTGAATGATTAACTCTGTTCTTGGTATTGTACTAATAATCATATCCCCTCTCTAGGTGTTCCTACCTCACCTCCCCCAGAAAGGCTTGTAAAAGCATAAGTACGGAAGACTTACCCCACCACGGAACTTGTTTTAATAAGGTCAATATCCACCTGTAAACCTAACAAACTGGGTCCAAAAGAGCACTGGTGAATATCCCCATAACTCCCGCTTGTAATTCTGTTTATGCTGAAAAGCATTAGGTTGGAAGGGTTAGACTTTCCTGTAACCTTCTTTCTTCCCCAATTAAGGTAAAAACAGCATGCTTTCTACTGTTCAACAGACGAGTGTAGTGTGCTCTGCACCTCCAAACAGTGCATTTCTCAATAAACTAAGTGAAACAAGCGTGCTACAAAAGGGAATTGGAAAACGGGCTCTCCACATTGTAAATTGAGAAGCAGGCAACAGACTGTGTAGTTTTTAACAGTAGGGCATAGGAACAGAGTACTGGGCATATAAAAAGAAACAAAAAAGCGTGTTTGTAACTCATACCTGCACATGCTGCCTCTAGGCATCTGCTTTACTGGTTTAGCCCCTCTCCACTCACTTCACTTGCTCCACGCCCCACCCTGCCCCCATATTCCACCCGCCCCCGGTAGTACTATGTTTATAGTACCACTGGCACACCTCCTTAATTAGCTAACCAACTACATGTGCTCCTAGAACCCATCAAACTCCTAGCACAATAATACACCCTCTATCCACCCCACTATCCATATTAACTCACCCATAGCTATTCTATTCTCTCTAATCTTTTATCCACCACATACACTCAACACAGACTCTACCCTAGTAATTTATTATGACTACAGCTAAAACATGAATGCTGCTACCCTTAGTACCCCTGCTATTCATTCCTTATCACCTAAGCTCCTAAGAATATGTACAGCATCTTGTAATCCAATACCCAAAGTCTCACACAGACACCAACCCAGCATTTAATAAGTTTATCCATCACATAACCACCCCATCTCCTAATTCCTCGCCCCCCAGTTACCATCACCTGACTAAATACCACTACATTAGCTTAAAAACCAAAAGCTATGACAAAATCATAAACAAATTTTTAAGTCTCATAAGCAACTTAAAAATTAATCTTTTGAAGAATGGAGACATCCACCCCAACCCTGGCCCATCCGCAACAGTAGACCCAAGCACACCATCTAACAACCCAAAATGTACTACCCAGATTGATAGACTTACAAATTCATTTCTGGTCTGTCATCTCAACATCAGAAGCCTAAACAATAAGATCCATAGCCTACATGGACTCTTAGCTGTTCACTCCCCTGATATCCTCTGCCTCACAGAAACCTGGCTAAAACCAATAACCAAAGATAACGAAATAACCCCCCCCCCCCACAGTACAACATCCTTAGACTGGACTAGATCTCCAAGAAAGGTGGCGGGGTAGCTGTACTATACAAGTCTACCCTAACAATAACAATTGACACCCAACAGCCACCCCAGTTTGGCAATGCAGAAATTATCATCACCAAACTAATAATAAACAAAAATAAATGCAGATATATTGTCTGCATTTATATTCCACCCAGCAAGAATGATAATACTCTAGAAAATATCTTACATTGGCTAGCTTGTAACTATCCCCTAGAAACCATTGTCTTGGGGGACTTTAACACTGATTGGAGCACCTGTTCCTCTGAAACTCCCTCCACCCATTTAAACCTCCATGGGTTTACTCAGATCATTGCCACCCCCACCAGATTTAGTAAAAATAGAGTCAAAGATGGTATCCTCAATTGAATACTTATTAACAGCCACTCCCAAAAGTACAGTTCAGGTACATTACCTGATGATCTAGGTGATCACTGCCTTACCTATATTATTAGGCTCAAAGCCGACATTCCCAACCAGCCTACCTACAAAACTATAAGAAAAGTCAAGAACTTTAACCTTGACAACTTCCAAAAAGAACTCAAAGCATGTAATTGGAATGTCTTGAAATGACTCCCATTACAAGAAGCAGTTGACTACTTCAATACCAAATTTCTGGCTATCCTTAACCACCATGCTCCTACCCGTACCATCCATGTAAAAGCCACGGTTGCACCATGGCTATCTAAAGAAACAAAAACTAAAATTAAACTAAGAAACAATGCCTGGGCCAGGTGGCATGTTACCAAAGCCCCTATGGACCAAGTAAGATACTGGCAGTTAAGGAACCAGACCAAAAAATCTGTCATTCTAGACAAAAAAAAAATCACTACACCCTCCTACAACAAAAATATCAGCTAAACCCTCAAAAGTTCTGGGCTGGTATTAACAAACTTCTCCACCCAGGCCGTTCCGCCCCTCCTACCCCATCAGCTGCCCTTGATAAATCCCCTGTTGAAATTGCAAACAGTTTCAACTCCTTCTTTACTGAAACTATCCAGTTTCTAGCTAACCATCCCACTCCATCAGGCACAAACACCAGCTCTGGCACATCTAGCCCTGATTCACCAGGCACCCAACCCACCTTTACCTTTCAAACCGTACCTACCAACCTGATCCGGACCTTCCTCAAAAAGCTAAAACCTACTACACTAGCTGCCGACCATCTCCCAGCTGAATATCTTCAAAAAGCAGCTGATGCCATAGCACTTCCCATTTCTATTCTGATTAACAGATCCATCTCAGAAGGATCCATCCCAGCAATATGGAAAGTATCATATGTTATACCTCTCCATAAAGGAGGAAGTTCCACAGAATTATTTAACTTTAGACCTATAGCTATTCTTTTACCACTAGCTAAAATCATGGAAAGATGCATACACAAACAAATCATGCACTTTCTTATTCAAAACGGAAAGCTCGCTGACTCTCAGCATGGCTTTAGGCTATTCCATAGTACCACCATGGCTCTTCTGTCTTTCTCTGTCATCAATCTTCATTGTAACAACAACAAAAAAGAAGTTATGTACTTACCATAACGTTCCATGTTTGTAGTCCATCTCACCTATATTCTTGCTGGATGGGTTCGGAGCCGATATTCAGCTCCGACTCAGCCGATACTAAAGCTCGAGAGCTTTTACTGGCTCGAGGCTAGCCCCTATCCCATAGTGCCTCACGGCAATTCCCCAGATCTAGTTTGCAAGAAAGTAATAAATACCTATCAGGTAAACATAAGAAAGTAGCTGTATAAATACAGCAAAGGATTAGAAACATAATCCATTCCAGGTGGACAATAAAGAGCAACGTCAGGCATACCCAAAAAGAGGTCCAATAGATCCCCCAGAAACAGGAAGGGGGTTGGAGGGAGGGACACAAGAATATAGGCGAGATGGACTACAAACATGGAATGTTATGGTAAGTACATAACTTCTTTATGTTATATAGTCCTATCCCACCGTAATTCTTGCTGGATGGGACAGCGTCCCTAGCACCTTTATCCCGAGTGGCTCAAGCAAAGAGACTCTTCAGCACAGTGGATCCAAAGGATGACCTGTCCCGGGAGGCCAAATCCAATTTGTAATGAGTGACAAACGTATGTAGTCTTGCCCAAGTAGCTGATGCCCAAATAGTATCAATTGGGAGCCTAGATCTAAAGGCACATAAAGTAGCTTCAGCCCTAGTATAGTGACCTTTAGCTTTTACTGGTAATTGTCTACCAGCTTGTTGATAAGCAAAGGATTTGCAATTCGAAAGCCATTTTGAGAGAGTAATTTTTGAAACAGGCAAGTCTTTCCTTTTGTCAGAAAAGAAAATGAAAAGTTGATCAGATTTCCTGAATTCTTTGGTCCTGTGTATATAGAATCTGAGTATCCTGTGGACATCTAGCTGGAGAAGTCTATACTCTGATTTATTAGAGTGGTTTGAAAAAAACACAGGTAGCTCAATGGTAGTATTCAGGTTTTGGTCTGAGCATACCTTAGGAAGAAAGAAAGGGTTTGCTCTAAGAGAGACTCTACCCTTGTGAAAGATAACGTAAGGAGATCAAATAGTTAGGGCTTGAAGTTCCAAGACTCTCCTAGCCGATGTTATAGCTACCAAGAACAAGGTTTTCCATGATAACAATTTTAAGTCTGATGACGAGGATGGTTCAAAGGGTGCAGACATCAAAGATGAGAGGACTGAATTTAAGTCCCAGGGTTCTAATGGTTGTTTTATTGGGGGCCTAAGAAGAAGAACTTTCAAGAAGGTTTTACAGAGGGAGTGTTGCATGATTGGATTTCCCATGAAACCAAAATGGAAACTGGAAATGGCAGCTAATTGAACTCTAACTGTAGTGGCTGCCGCTCCTTCATGAAAAATTGTTGTTAGGAAGGATAACATGGATTCTAAAGGAGCTGTATATGGATCTAAGCCCCGATTCATAGCCCAAAGGGAAAACCTTTTCCATTTGCTAGAATATAGCTTCTGAGTGGAAGGTTTTTGGGATGAAATTAGGATGTGTTTGACCGTTGGGGATAAGGGAATGCACCTGGCTATATGTGGAATTGGAGCAGCCATGTTGTCAATTTGAGGGTGTGGATGGAGGGGTGGAACTGTCTCAACTAATGAATCAGGAGATCTGGAGATGGGTCCAGAATCCAAGGTTCCTCCAAGAGGTAGGGCCACAGGAAAGGAAACCAAACTTGTCGAGGCCAGTAATGAGCAAGGAGGATCAAGGAACTCCTCAACTGTCTTGCTTTCTGTATTACTTTGGGGATGAGTGGAAAAGGAAGAAAAGCATAGAGAAGTCCCGGGGGCCAATCGTGAAATAGAGCATCCCTGGGTGACATCCCCAGATGGGCAATGAGGGCAAAGTAGCTGCTGCATTTGGTGTTCAGGTGAGTGGCAAATAGATTGCAGCAAGGCTGTACCCATTTGTGAAAGATCTTTTTCGCAACCATTGGATTCAGGGACCAGTCATGAGGCGTAAGAATTGCTCGGCTGAGTTTGTCCGCTATTACGTTGTATTTGCCCGGGATATGTGTTGCTATTAAGAAGCGTTGAGTATCCATCACCCATTTCCAAACTCTTAAGGCCTCTCTGCAATACGGGTAAGACCTGGTTCCCCCCTGTTTGTTTATGTACCACACGACAGACATGTTGTCTGACTGAATCACAATTGTTCCAGTGGGAAGGGAGCTGTGAAGTGCTTGCAATGCATATAGCACCGCTCTCTTCTCCAGAACATTGATGTGCAAGTGGTTCTCTTGGTTTTACCAAGTACCTTGGACTGTCTTTCCCAGATAATGCCCCCCCCACCCTATCTGGGAAGCGTCCATGGTCAAAACTGCTTTCTCTTGGGGAGGAACAAGTGGCCGACCTATGACAAATTGTTTCATGTGTAACCACAATGTCAGATCCCTTTTGCATGTGTTTGTTATGAATATCTAGTGAGACAGTGGAAGGTCTTGCATCGACCATTGTGCAAACAGCATCCATTGGAGAATCTCTCATATGTAGGCGAGCAAGAGGAACTAATAAGATGGCGGAAGCCATAGTCCCTAGGACTTGAAGGACGACTCTGGCCTGGACTCTTTGTTTGTTTAATAAGGATCTGATCTGACTGCGTAAAGATTCCACTCTTTTCTGTGTTAGCTTTACTGACATGGTGGTTGTGTCTATTTCTGAGCCTAGATATACAATATGTTGTGAGGGAGATAAGACAGACTTTTGCAAGTAGACAGTGATGTCTAGGCTGGCACACAAGGATAGAGTCTCATCCCTGGTCCTTATTAGTTGATGCTTGGTGGTAGCAGTGAGGAGCCAGTCATCTAGGTATGGAAACACCTGGAATCCTTGACGTCTCAGGTGAGCCGTTACCACTGCCATGCATTTGGTAAACACTCTGGGGGCTGTAGTGAGGCCAACGCGCAGTGTTCTGAACTGAAAATGACTGGCTCCCAGCCAGAAGCGCAAGTGTCTCCTGGAGTGCCTGTTAATTTTGATGTGGTAGTACTCATCCTGGAGATCGATTGAGCACATCCAGTTGTCTTTCCCGATAAAGGGAAATATCGACTGCAGAGTTACCATTTGGAACTTTGATTTTCTTACATGCTTGTTGAGCCTGCTGATATCTAGAACTGATCTCCAGTCCCCTGTCTTTTTTGGAACTAAAAAGAATCAAGAGTAAGTTCTGGATCCTACTTGCTCTGCGGGGACTTCTTGGATGACTCTTTTTTGCAGCAACGAGATGACCTCTGATGTTGCATGGTCTAATTGGATGGGTGGTACGTCTGGAAGAGACCGGCTTGTTGGGGATTTGGAAATAAATGGAATCAGGTAACCTCTGGATATTATTGTGTGTACCCAATGATCTTGAGTGATAATTAGCCAGGTGCTTGGGTACAGCAATATACGACCCAGGACGGCCTTCAGAGACGGACAGTCAGGCAACCCCTCAGGGTCGATGGAAGGGACGATCAAAGAAAGCTTCTCTGTCTCCCTGATGTTTGCAGACTTCCTCTGCCGTGAGGGTGGCGTCTTCCATTATATCCTCCCCCTCAGTCCCTGGGGGAGGGTTGACCTTGTGCCTGAGGAAAACCTTTTTGAGATTTGTGGAAGCACATTTTCCCTCCTGTATTATCATTGTATTACCCTTGGAATAGGGTCTGGATGAGAGAGAGAAATGGACTCCAATGGAAAATAAGCTTTTTCCTTCCTCCTGAACCATCAAAGGGAATGTTAGTGAAGGAAGACTTGAAGGATTCCATAAAATTACAAAGACGCATCCACGAATGTCTCCTGAGGGATATTCCTGCTGTGGCTGCCCTGCTCACTCCATCTGCCGCATATGAGATCAGCCTCATGGAGGAGTTAACTATGGAAGTAAGGGTGGAGAGAGCTGCGTGGAAACCTTGTCCATGGAACCCGGCGCTACTGAACCCTGGAGGGTATCTCCTAACTCTTTCAGGAGATCTCTCTGAAGACAAGTGAAATAAGTCAGGTAATTCAGTGATCTTAATGTAAATGCTGCTGAAGAAAATGCACACTTCCCGTACCTATCCATTGTCCTGGACTCCTTGTTAGGTGGATGGATATTAGAAGACGTCTCAGATAATTCCTTCTTGGTGGCCGCTGCTACCACCATAGCATCAACTGGAACTCCCTTGCTAAGGAAAGACTTGTCCTTCAGGTGCTTTCATAAATTTGTTTGGCCTCCTCAGGACAGCTTCCACTGAATCCATGCTTTCCACGAGATGACCCCCAAAAGTTGGTCATAAGGCGGTGTCAACCAAGAGGTGGAAGGTCAGGAGCCAAAGGCCTCAAGATACACTGATTCATCCTCAGTAGGGTTAGAGGTCTTCCAATCACCTCTCTGTCTAAGGATTTATAGGATGCCAGAGAAGGAGACATCCTCAGAGGGAGATCTAGGGGACCCTTCTGATTCCTCTAAATCAGTGTCTGATGTGACAGACTCAGGGGAGTCGACATGTTTCCTCTTACATAACCTCTTCTGAGGGAGCTCTCCAGTGGGATAATCTGGGGAGGTCTCGGAAGAGGGGGCACCTCCAATGGGGGCTACTTTGGCCTCTGGTCATACCTCCCAACCGTCCCGAATTTCTTGGTTTTTACCGAGTTTTGGGGTTCAATTTATGGGGTGCCCCGTTTCCCGAGTGGCACCCATTAATTCCGATTTTCCAGACATTTTTCTTTTATTTTTTATTTTCCGTCTAGTTTGAGACTGACATCATCACGCGGATGCGTGCGCGGTGACGTCAGCCACATTAGTAGCCAGCCAGCTGAACGAAGTCTGTCTGAACTTTAAATCATTCACACTCACTCATCATCCTGCACACGCTGCCTGAAAACCACAAGTCAGAACTCACCTGAATTGCCCAATACACACATCAAGCATGCATGAATCACTACACACACACACTCTAAAACACACACGACACATCAAACTCAACTACTCAAGTTAGTTAAGTAATCATATAATAACAATACATTCATTCAACACACACAGTCATCAATGTTATCGCCATTCATCCGTTCCACACATTCACTCACACACACACAACACATCATTCTCACTTCACTTTGTCAACTCTTCACTAACACTTTAGTCATCATACAGTAACATTAAACATAACAAAATCAATCCACCCACCCAATCCCCAATCCTGTCCCTGGCCAGGCAGCGTAAATAAAATAAACCAAAAATAAAAAACAGTCCCAGGCAGCTCCCAGGAGGAGTCAGGACCAAGTCCAGACCCAGTCCCTCCAGACCCGACCATGCTGTGATGAGCCCATGCCCCATGAAAGCAAGCATTTAGCCATAAGCCACCCGACCCAAGGAGAGGAGTGAGTCGAGTGAGTCAGTCAACTGAACTACTATTTAAAAGGCAAGGCAGCAGGCATGGTAGTACTAGGCAGTATTTCTTATTCTGCCGAGTCCGACTCCGAGTGCTCTGCAGTTGCCATAGAGCTCTCTTAATTTAATGGCAACTTGGCACTGGGTGCTGACCGATTGCCTGCCGAGTCCGAGCCTGATGCCTACCGTGGCTCCCACTGGCTCGCTCGGTCAGGGAGGGTGGGTAGCAATTTTGGCAAGGCAAGTCCTGGCAAAATTATTATATTATCACATCCGTGATGAACTGATGATCGTGCGGCTTCATGCCTGTGCTGTTGTGTGTCAGTGTCACTTTTCTATTGGCTTAAAACAATATAATTAAGTCAAAAGAAAAGTGACAGTGACACAACAGCACAAGAACAGGCACAGTGACGGACGGTCAGGGAGTGGGTGGACGTGAAATCTAAGTGAACCGTGGGGGAATGGGAAGGGATCATCAGGATTATTTACAAATTATTTATTATAATTTATTAGTAAGAGTAAAAGACAGTCAGTTACTTACACATTACCATGGGACAGGGACTGTCTGGGACTGGGAGTAGTGGATGCCTGGATGGATGGTGGAATGGTATGAAGGGGGTGGGGGGGGGGTGAAAACAAGGAAAAAGACCACCTAGTCAACAAACAACAGCAACAACAGATAAGTGCTGTGCGTGCCTGAGTCGGACTCGTGAGTGACTGCTACACACATACAAACAACGTTAAAGTTATTCATTAATAATATACACACTGACACTTATCTTCTTCTCTTAACTTAAAACCTTTACAACACAGTGAAGTGACAGCATTACAGACAGTTATATTTATTTACTTTGGGTCTGGGAGTGGAATGGATGCCTGGATGGATGGTGGCATGGCATGGGGGAGGGGGGGTGAAAACAAGGAAAATGAACAGTCAACAAACAACATCAACAAGCAAGTGCTAAGTTGTGCCTCGTTTTGAGTCGTGACTGCCAGGTGCCTGGTGCAGGAGCAGGACTGCAGTTATTCATTAATAATAATACACTTAACACTTATCTGCTTCTTAACTTAAAAGTTTTACAGGCTAATTGCAGCACAGTGAAGTGACAGCACACAGCAGGTTGCAGACTTGCAGGCGCAGAGTGCGTGCATTCTTGAGATGAGAAGACGGGCCCCACGTGCACTGCTGCTAAAATGTAAATAAATAAGTCAAAGTAATTTACTACTTTGTTGTTTACATTTTAGCAGCAGCAGACCAGCCCCAGCAGCAGTGCACATGCTGATCATACCTGTGTAGCCTATAAAGAAAGAGGGGCGGGCTGGCAAGTTGGGACAGACGAAAGTACAGGTGTGTACTCTTACCATAAATGCAGATGTTCGAGTGTGTTCACTGTTGCAGTCATAACTGTAGGGTTCTTCCTGCCAGCAGCAGCCCCCGATCGGCCAGAATCCCAAAGTCTGGATCGGGCGCCAGCTGAGGTCGCATTTATCCTGACGTCAATGCGCCGGAAGGTATAAAGACCTCAGCTAACGCCATTTCCCCAGTTTTTCTTGCCCCAGGTGCCAGGTGCCCAGAAAGAAAAGGCTAAAAAAGAAACCATGCCCAAAACCTCAGCAGTCAAAATACCTCATAACAGACAATACTCAAGGAAAAAAACAAAAGAGGGGATAAGAGGGAGGGTAACCTGGACTGCAACAGTGAACACACTCGAACATCTACATTTATGGTAAGAGTACACAACTGTACTATGTCCTTCGTGGTTCACTGTTGCAGTCATCACTGTAGGGTTGAGTCCCAAAGCTAAGAAAGGGTGGCTGGAGGAGAAACAGAGGGAGCAGTCACAAAACCTTGCAAAACCACAGAAGCAAAACCTGCCCTGGATTTAGAATAGAGAGGGAGGTTGTAAGGCTTAGAAAAAGTATGTACAGAACTCCAAGTAGTAGCTTCCAAAATATCCTTGGTAGGAACCCCACAAAGAAAAGCTGCTGAAGTAGCAGTAGCCCAGGTAGAATGAGTCCTAACATTAACAGGAACCGGATTGCCATGATAAGAGTAACAGAACTTGATGCAATGGGCAATCCACTTGGAAATGGTTTGCTTAGTGATTGCTTTCCCCTGAACAGTAGGAGCATAAGCGACAAACAACTGATCAGATTTCCGGAAAATCTTGGTCCTGTCCAGGTACAGACGAAGCTGTCTGCGCACATCTAGGGAGTGCAAAAGACTTTCTTCCTCACTTTGAGGATTAAGATAAAAGGTAGGCAAATGAATAGACTGATTCAAGGCCACTGCCGAAACCACCTTGGGCATAAATGTGGGATTAGTCCGTAGAGATACCCTGTCCTGATGAAAAATAAGGAAGGGTTCCACAGCCATGAGTGCTTGCAATTCTGAAATTCTTCTAGCAGAGGTAATAGCTAAAAGAAAAGCAGTTTTCCAAGACAAAAATTTTAAATCTGTGGAAGCTGCAGGTTCAAAAGGAGACAAAGTTAATTTCTCCAAAACATAGTTAAGATCCCAAGTGGGAACAGGAGCCCTTATAGGGGGCCGAATATTCTTAGCCCCTCTAAGAAATTGTTTAAGTAATGGATGAGAAAAAATCGGAGGATCCGTATCGTAATGTGCAGAAATAGCAGAAGCATGAAGCTTAACAGATGAAAAAGATAGGCCCGCATGTAATAACTCTGTCAGATACTGTAAAATCAGAGGAATGTTCAGAACAGAAGAATCACCACCCTGGACTTGACTCCAGGAACAAAACCTTTTCCATTTTCCCGCATAAGATTTTCTAGTGCTGGGCCGTCTAGCTTCAAGGATTACATCCAATACCTGTTTGGAAAGGGCAGAGGTGTTTACAGACCCTGGATCCGCCAGGCAGCTAGATGCAGAGTCTTGACATGACTGTGCAGTGTCCAGCCGTCCCGTTGAGACAATAGATGAGGGATTTGAGGCAGAATCCAGGGAGGCTCCTGAACCAAGTTCATCAGAGTGGAATACCAGAATTGCCGAGGCCAATTGGGAGCCAGTAGAATCATGTGTGGCCTGTCCTGTTTTATCTTCAGAAGTACCCGAGGTAGAAGAGGAAAGGGAGGAAAAGCATATACTGAGAGGTGTTTCAAACTGAATGAGAGGGCATCCACTTTCCATGCTAGTTTGTGGTAGGTCCTTGTGCAGAATATTGGAAGTTGATGATTCTGACGGGATGCAAAGAGATCTATGTCTGGACATCCCCAAGCCTTTATAATTATCCTTCATATCCAAACATCCAACATCCATTCGTGTGGATCTGAAATGTGTCTGCTCAATGCGTCTGCCAGAGTGTTGTCTTTCCCTAGCAGGAATTCTGCCTGTAAGTTGACACTGCAGGCCAGAGCAGTGTACCAGAGATTCATGGCTAATCTGCACAGGGGGTAAGAGTGAGAGCCCCCCTGCTTGTTGATGTACCACATCACTGTAGTGTTGTCTGTCCATATCAATAATTGTCCTGGAAGAAGAAGGTCCCTGAAGGCAATCAGGGCATTCTGTACAGCTAGCATCTCCTTCAAATTTATGTGCAGGTGCATTTGCTCCTTCGTCCAAACACCCTGAAGACATCTCCCGTGCATGTGGGCTCCCATACATAATCTGAAGCATCCGTTGTCAGAACTTGGTTGGTCGGCGGAGGACAAAAAGGCTTCCCCTTGTTCTGTAGACAGGCTTCGGCCCACCAAAGAAACTCTCACTGGAGACAAGGCAAAATTGTGACCATTGTTTCCAAACTGTGGTAATGCTGAGACCAGACACTCTTGAGGTACCACTGCAGTTTCCTCATATGCAGCCTTGCATATGGTATTAGCAGAATGCAGGAGGCCATGTAACCCAAAGCCTGCAGAATTTTTCTTGCAGTCAGCTGTTTCATTGAAGCCAGGTGTCGGAAAAAAGAAGCCAGTTGCACTTTTCTGTCTGGTATCAAGGAAGCCATCTGGGTCAAAGTACTCAGAAGAGCACCCAGGAAAGTAAGCTGTTGTGTGGGTACCAGGTTTGATTTCTTTAGATTCACTTTGAAACTGAGGCACTGAAGAAGACGCTGCACAAAGGCTAGATGCCGAAGTAGATTGTCTTTGTCGTCCGCTTGAAGAAGACAGTCATCCAGATAAGGGTAAATTTGAATCCCTTTCTGTCTGCAAAATGCCATTACTGGTGCCAGGCACTTCGTAAAGACCCTGGGCGCAGTAGATAAGCCAAAGGGCAGCACAGAGAACTGGTAATGTTTCGAGCCTGCTTTGAAACACAGATATCTTCTGCACTCTTGCCTTATAGGAATATGCAGGTAAGCTTCTTTTAAGTCCAAAGTCACCATCCAAGCGTTCTTGCTCAACATAGGCAGCAGCTTCTGCAGAGTGAGCATCTTGAATTTTGGTATATCTAGGAAGGTGTTTAGTACAGAGAGGTCCAGGATTGGCCTCCATGGATTTTCCTTCCTGGGAACCAGGAAAAGTCTGGAATAAAAACCTTGCCCTATTTCTAAATTTGGCACCAATTCTATGGCCCTCATAGCCAGGAGGGACTGAACCTGCCATTGTGCCTCTGCCCACTGATGATTTGGCAGGTCTGGCCAACTGTTCGGTTTTGGCAAGGTGTGGAAATGAAATCTGTAACCTCTTGAAACTATGTCCAGAACCCATTTGTCCTGGGTTATGTGGTTCCAATTTTGATAAAAAAGAGAAATCCTTCCCCCCCAAAGGAGCTTCCAGGAGAGGAGCCCCTGGAACTAGAAAGGAAGAATCATAAAGACTGTTTGCGGTAGGGTTGAGACTTATCATCACCTCCCTTGGGAGAGGGGGCACTCCACTGCCTATTCCTAAAATGGGACTGTGACTGTCCCCTATCTCTGGAACGCCTGAATCTGCCTCTCTGAGACCTGTCCGAGCCCTGAAAGGACCAAGGTTTAGTTGGCCATTGTCTGCTAAATCTAGGAGGTTGCACCTGTAGAAAATCCTTAACCGTCTGCATAGATTTGGCTATGTCTTCCATTTTCTTCAATACCTCTTCAGCTTTGGATCCAAACAGAACATCGTGCTGCAAAGGGGCATCCAAAAGTTTGGCTTTAATCTGATCCGGCAAGCTTTGATCCCTTAACCAAGCATGTCTAATAACAGTGCCAGTTGTTGCAGCCCTACAAGAAGCTTCCAAAGAATCAAAACCACAATGCAGGGTATGTTTATCCACTTGTTCAATAGCATGCAATAAATCCTGTAACTCCTGATTATCCGCACCAATAGACACAGCTGATATCTTTTGTTGAAATACAGACAAAAGGTATTGCTGATACTTCAGCATATGAAATTGACAGTTCAAAGCCCTAATAGACAATGTAGCAGAAGTATAAACCTTTTTACCCCATCTCTCCAAAGCCCTGGACTCACGGTCAAAGGGAATAAGATTTTTAGCAGAGGCTGCTTTAACACCCTTAGGACCCTGAGAAATTGTTTCCGGATCAGGCGAAAGATTTTTAAAAAGAAATTTATGAGAATCTGGAACCCTATAATACCTATCCAGTTTGGCTGGAGTAGGGGGAAAAGAATCAGGAGAGAGAGAAGCTTCCAAAAAAACATCATCAACAATGTCCAATACAGGTGGAATAGCCAGAGGCTTATGCTGTGGGAGAAGAAGAAAATTCCTAAGCCTTTTCTTGGATTCAGAGAATTCCTGCCCTTCCCAGTGAAAATGCACCCTCATATCATGCAAAGTTTCACCAAAAGAATAATCCTCAGGAGGAGAGTCAGAAGGAAAGGAGCCTTCAGCATCAGAATCCTCATAAAGAGGAAAAGAATAATCCTGCTCAAGGGAGGAAGCAGAAGAAACAGAAATTTGGTCTGAGGAATCATAATCGGACTGTAATCTCGGCTTCTTGTCAGGAGTGGGATGAGAACCCCTGATCATAGTTAAGCGATCTTCAGCCATCCTAAGCATCTGCCTCTGAGGCCTAGGACCCTGATCAAAAGGTGCCTGTGCTAGCCACTTCACTTTAGCTGGAGCCTTAGACTTTGATTTAGTATTTAAACCCAAATCCACATTTACAGGAAGCTGTGAAGGCCTGAGAACTCCCTCAGAAGCCGGTACCTGCCTACTGGCTCCGGACCCAACTGAGGGAGCAGTATCCGAAGGTTCAGTCCCTGGCAATTCTGAAGATCCCATAAGCTCCACACCAGAGTTGGTACAGGCAATTGGTTCAAAAGAGGTGGACGACAGGGACTGCAAAGGCGCCTCACTGACGACCGACGAACCAGCAACTGGCAATAACTGAGTAACACCCTTTGCTGTGGACCTCGGAGGCCTGTCTGCATCCCTGCGCCTCTTACACACCCCAGAAGCTGGAAAAGAATCTGAAGACGTTATAATTAAACCTTTTTCCAAAATAGTAAAAGCAAAGTTATATCTACGCCTAATAGTACGCTGATTAAATCTAGCACAAAACACACAATTAGCAATGTCGTGGTCAGGACCCAGGCAGGGAATACAGTAA
Source organism: Protopterus annectens (assembly GCF_019279795.1). Taxonomy (NCBI): domain Eukaryota; kingdom Metazoa; phylum Chordata; order Ceratodontiformes; family Protopteridae; genus Protopterus; species Protopterus annectens. The sequence goes on from NC_056739.1 coordinate 1,299,774,259, forward strand.
GAGTGAAAATCCCTATGAGGTATTTGCTTCCCACAAGAAATACAATTATTAACTTTTTCTGACATCTGACTGGAGCAAGAAAAAGACCTCCCCAATGGGGTACTTACCTGTAAAAAACGAAAATCCTGGGGTTAGATCCAAAAACAAACAGGAACAGTCTGACCGGCATCAGAGAACTGCAAAGGGCACCGTGCGGCAAGAAAGACTGGGGAAATGGCATCAGCTGAGGTCTTTATACCTTCCGGCGCGTTGACGTCAGGATAAATGCGACCTCAGCTGGCTCCCGATCCAGACTTTGAGATTCTGGCTGATCGAGGGCTTCTGCTGGCAGGAAGAACACTACAGTGATGACTGCAACAGTGAACCGCGAAGGACATCAGAGAAGAAGAAGAAGTAACAGGCTTCAGCATTTGATTGATTGAGCAAGCACCAGTGATAGACCAGCATTATTGAGATTTGAAGTAGGCACGCCAGGCCGGTGCATGAGGCTACCACAGCACAGCAGAGAGAGAAAAGAAAGAATCAGAGAAGAAGACAGTGTTTTTTCAATATAAATGTGTTTTTTTTTGCTCATTGTTTAGTTAGCTTTCCCCAATTACTACAAGTTGGCAACTTGGCACTTTTGGCTTTTGCTACTGTGTACTGTCTGTAGTAAATTAATACTGAGGGTATAATTATCCTGGAGTGGACTCTGGATTTTTGCTGGTGTGCCAGTGGTGTGGGTGACACGACACCCCGGTCCAACATTCTCCTCCAAGTCAGAATAAACAGAGAGAGAAACATTCAGAATCATCATTCATCTGGATCATTCGACAGCACATTCAATTCAACATGAAAAAATTAATTTCTTCTGCTGCAGCTGCTGCTTCTTCCCCTGGCAGGTAAATAAAAAAAAAACATAAGAAAAGGAAATGTAATGTAATGAAATTTAATGTTGTTGTTGTATGTATTTTTTTTTTTTTTTTTTTTTACTTAAGTAAAGTAGTTTTGTCAGTCAGTCATGAATAACTAAACTAACTCAGTGAAGTTAGTACAGTAAGTCTGTGTCTGTCTTCAGTGTCTGACTCTCTCGGATCATCTATTTTATACCCTAAGATTCAGGAACTGAGAGAATGAAGGTTGAACTTGATGCATCATGCATGTATTGTATGTATCTTCTGAAAAGTAGCTGTTGTTGTGTTGGAGAGACAGCAAAGTAAACTAAAGTGATGACACACACACAAATGGAGTGGGGAAGGATGACTTAAAGTGAGGGGGATATAACCTTAGGAAGGCAATGGCATGGTGCTGGTGGCAATATAGTACACCTTTTTATACGTTCAGTCATTCCTTTCAAACAGTGCAAGAAATATGGACAAAGCCAGAAAAAAATGGGAGGATAAACTTAGAAAGTTAGTAGAATAACAGGATTTGCATTATTATATATATTTGAAGGGTATATAAAGTCTGAAACTCCCAACGTCTGCTGTCATTGTTTAGTATTATTTAGTGACTTTCAGTCACTATTCAGTGATTCTGCCAGAAAACCACACATTTTATGAGGAACAGACTCAGTCTCAGACCAAAAGTATGAGTAAAAATCACTGTGGAGTGTGGACATTCTGTGAAAATCTGTATAGCTGAGACTAAGAGAGGTATGAAGGAGTCAGGACTGGAGTAGGGACGGACTAGGGAGATGGATGGGATGGAATGGATATATTGTGTGGCTCAGTGGTTGACTGGCTGTGGTTGTACTTTTAGATGTATTGTTCTTGTTACCAAACATGTAACAGCTGGAACTTGGATATGAAGCTGCTGCAGTAGCCTTAAACAAAACAAGTGTCATTGTTTCATCTTTTGTATCATTGTCCGACCACCACCAGACAATGTGCTACCTACTACATCATAGACGCCAAACTAAGACAGGACTGGAAGATGGGTTTGTTTTTTTGAATGCATGGTACAGGCTTTTCTATGCTGCCTGCAAGCTGGATTATACATTCCTTCTATTTGTTTATTTATTCCCTTATTTGTGTATTTGTTTAGGTGTATCCTACTTGGCTATAAATTAAAACAGTAAAACATGAATATGCATTATATTAGCCAGCCCGGCTACTGCTTACTTTATTTTATTTGCTTACTAATGTATTAACAGCAGCCAGCACAGGCAGGCAGCCTCAGTACATGTGTAGAACAGACTAGAGTCTCCTGAAACCATAAAACACAACTTGTTTACTGTGTTTAGAAAAAATAAGGTTTATAAATCAGCAGAGCAACAAAGCAGGACAGTAAGTGTGTGCAGTGGTATACAATATGATATGCATTTGTCTTGCCAGTTGCCACTGACATTTTTGTATGTAAATTGTAAATGTGATGTGATGATAATATGATTATTACACAATTGCAGTAATATTGCAGGTATACATATGGAATGGAAAGTGTCAAATTGTATATCACTTTTTCTGCAGACATGCTTTATGTAAACAAGCAGTTAGTTTGGAAAGAGACACCTGTGTCCTAATAAACAGAATATTGTGGAATCTTGTTTGTGGAGTGGACCAGTCTGGGATGAGTGCATGGTGGTCCCTCTCCTCCTGGACCTGGTCCATCGCCATCGTGTGTTAGTAGTTACCTGTTTTTCTGCTGCATAAGGGTCACTGTGTTTTGTAGCTGCTGTGAATAATTTTGATAACATGCATGCAATGTGAGATGTTACATGTGAGCCAGAAATGAGAACAAAGTCCTGCTTCAGAAATTCATGGATGGATCCTATTCCTCTAGGATTTAAATATTCTTCTCACTGTTTTTATTATTTCACAGAAAACTTTAATGACATTAACGATTTTTTATACTCTAGTGGTCTGTGCAGACCTAAATATTACTTGTGTAATTTTTTCCTAAGTAAAACGTTACAGACTTGGAAACTGGCTGTATATATTTATAACAAAATTATAATGCAGGTTAACTTGGTCAAGTATTAATCCCTGTCCCTGACTGTCATGGAGGACACCAGAATGCATTGAATTCCAGCATAGTTTACGTAATATACCCAATTAAATTATCCAATGCAACATGTTGCTGTTGTTGTGTATGCGACACGTGCTGGCTGTGGTGGTTGCTATGCTAAATTGCTAATATAATATATTTCACCCTCAGAGTCAGAGAGACCTGTCCTGTATTGTTATGTCTGTGTGATGAGAGTTTGTGTATGTATTTTTGCACTTTGATCCAGGCCAGCCAGCCCAGTAGGTTGATGTCCTTTAACAAGTATATAGTTAATAGTCCTAAGGTGCTGCGTGATTCTTGTAAATGTACATTTCTTAATATTGCCAGATTGTGAGGGCTGCAGTAAATCAGTAAGCAAAGTAATGACACTGACAGCCAGGTGCTTTTAGTGACTCAGACAGTCATATGCTTTAGATTCAGAAGAACTGAAAATGTATTATAAGTCCACAGAGCATGTTATTGCACCAGCTTCATAAAGGCTGCAGATCAGGCAGCATTTATTAAACTAAAGTATATATCCAATCCTTGGCTTCTGGCCTCACACACCACCGCCAGACCCTTTTACATTTTTGGCTTTATTATCACGCCAGCTGAACTGAGTGCTGCTGACTGTTGTGCTAACAGACTGAAGCCTAGGTATGCTGTCTGTACTTGTTATTGTTCTTGAAAACAGTTCACCAGCTGAAAGCCTCCAATCTGTGGTTTGTGGTGGTGGTGTTGTGCAGTTAGAGAGAGTTAGACTGGGCAGTCTAGCTGGTGGAGAGTGGAGAGTGGGGATTGGGGAATGATATCAGGCCTGGCCCGGGCCTTGTAAAAAGACCTGTGCTGTCCTGCTTCAATTAATCTTGGCTGGCTCCCTCCTCCAGTTCTCCTGCACTCTGTTCCATAGAACTGGACAAGGTTTTAAATCACAACCGAGAACTTTGTGACAGGTTTACTTACAGTCCATCCAGAGAATCACATAAGTGGCAGGGCAGCATATGGGAGGAAACTGGGAAGAGACTTTTTCTCAGATGTGTTGAGGTCGAGGACGGTTTGACAACACAAGCCTCTTAGCTTGGGAAACGTTATTATACACATTGTTATTGTACATGTTTGTTACAGATCTGAAAAGCAGAAGTTAAACATTCACTAGGTATTTTCTGTCTTCTATTTTGTTAAGTGGGTTGATGGTAGTAAGTTGTCCTGGATGTGTGCTGCAGATAGCCTGCAGGCTGCAACAGTCCATAATATGTACTCTGAAATTAATATATTACCACGTGATGACGTAAATCACATTTGCAGGTTAATTTTGGATTCTGTCTATGCACAGTGCACACTGTTGAGTAACTGTGTTTTGGTTTTTACAAAGTACATAACTAACTAACACTAACAACACTATCACATGGTCCAGTTTCTGTAATGTGTGACTGTGAGTCTGTAATGTCTGTCTGTGGTAGACATTGTATAGTTAAAGCAGAACAGCCGGTGATGAATATGGTACATGTATGTTGTGTTTGTATGTCCTGTCCATGCTTCTATGTAAGACAGTGTAAGACAGAGCCTAATTCAGGTGTCTGTGTCACTGTGTTTGTGTCCCACTCCCACCATGACATTTCACACTGTGCATGCCTATCAAGCATATACATATACAGCTGTCTTTCTCTGTTATGATGACGTCATGAAGAACATATGAATTATAAAAAAAATCATGCATGCATATAAATGCTGTACTAGGGGTGTGTGTGTGTGTGTGTGTGTGTGTGTGTGTGTGTGTGTGTGTGTGTGTGTGTGTGTGTAAAACTGTGTACTGTATATTTCATTGCTGTGCTGTGCCTGTGCTTGTCTGAGTGAGAGTGACTACTGGCTAGCAGTAGCTGTGCTCGTCATAAACCCTCTCCCTATCTATTTAATGAACTTATTTGATTGAAAAGTAAAGACTTATACTCTCAATCTCTTAGTGCAAGAAATGTGGACAAAGCTGCCTAGTAGCCTACAGTTTTGGGGGGGCAAAGGCTCAAAACTAGGGACAGACAGATTTTCCTTATAAACTTAGAAAGTTGCTAGAATGACAGGTTTTGTATTAGCAAGGCAATGGCATGCATTTTCTGAATGATATGAAGTCTGTAACTCGAATGTCATTATGTCATTATTTAGTGACTTAAATCCTTCCTTAATCATTTGCCAGTTGCCAGAAAACCACACATTTTTATGAGGATTCAAAACCAAGGAGCAAAAATATGAGGCAAAAATGTGGACATTCTGTGCAAATCTCTACAGTTGAGAGGTGTAGATGCCAAAGGCATCAGTTTTCCTCTAATGTAATAATCACCATACCTCCAGTCTCAAGCTAGATGGCTCACCTAAGCTGTTTAATGTTTGTCTTACACTGACTCCTCTGCTTGCTGCATGACAGCATGTTTGGATTTTACAGGACTACACAAAATACTTCTGACACAGCTGTTGCATCTGGAGCCCAGCTTGGCTCAAGAAACAAAAAGACCCCCAGAACCAGTGTGAAGGAGCCCAAGGGTCAACTTGGACAAGCAGAGATGGCTGAAGGTGAAAAAGGTAATGTCTGTTCTCACTTCTCAGTAATATCCAAGGCTTCTAAATCCTCTCTTGTACCTGGCTGGCATGGCATTTCTTTTTCTCATGAACAGTTACCGTCCGACCTTACTTATTAAAAATATTCACCTAGTTCCTCTCCTTTACTAATAAAACATTAATAGTATTAATTAATATTAAATGAGAATTTTTTCTTTTTTTTTACAATTAACATTGTATTACTAAGATTATTTAGTTACACAGCTATGTTTATTGACCTGTAATGTAAATATTTCCATTTCTTTAAATGGTTAAGCTTATTGTAATGTTTGTGGAGCTTTTCTCCCCGGGCCTCTGGCTCTGCTGAAAAAGGGCTTTCCAGCTCAGTCAAACAATCTCAGTCAATAAATGTAAAATACATAAAAATATCTCTGTTACCTTAGTAATATAATGTGGCTTAGTTTCAGCATAATTTTTGTCATACTTGGAGGGGTGGGTTAAGTAGTTTTTTCTTTCATTTTACAAATAGGTCGGATGACTCACATCCAGGAAAAAAGAATGTCTTCATTTCAAGCTGCACCAGTAACAGTACCAACCACAAGCAGTGCAAGTGAGGACCCAGTAATCATCATCACGCATGCAGAGCAATCGAAAGCAGAGACACCTAAAAATGGAAAAGGTATATATTTCTTTACTAGTAGTACTAAATTTTGCGAGATAATCAATGTCTTCATGCTTAGTTACAGGATGTTTTTGTGTTTATTTAACAGGTCATGTTGATAAAAAAAGAAGACTGTCTTCATTCCAAGCAGCTTGGAAGACGTCATTTGATTGGCTAAGTGACAGCAAGGTTGGGCAAGGGTATGCATTCTGTAAAGTGTGTCACTGCAACATTAGTATTGGTCATGGAGGACACAATGATCTGCACTGGCACATGGAGACAGAGAAGCACAAGACAAATGCAAAGCAGGCATCTGGAAGGAAAGTGACAGACATGTTTGCCACCCAAGCCCGACAAGCAAATATAGCTCAGAAAGCAATACGCGCTGAAGTGGATTTTATTTTCACACTTGCAGAGCACAACATGCCCTTTAGTGCTGCAGACCATCTGCTGAAATACATGAAAAAACACTACGGTGATCATGAAGTGTTGAAGAAGGTGAGCCGTGGGGCGACTAAGTCTGCATGCATTACACATGATGTCTTGAGTCCAAAATATCAGGAAGATGCAGCAGCAGTTTGTCAGAAGCAGCCTTACTGCATTTATTTAGATCAGAGCACTGATATGGGAGATAATAAACTCCTTGTGATTCTGGCTGGATTTTTTACCAGGCAAAGTGTAGAAATGTTGTTCAATTCTTAGACATGCCTGACTGTGTGGTAGGTACAGGTGAAGCGATATACAACTGCCTTATGGAAACTCTTCACAGATTCAGTATTCCAGTAAATAATATGGGTGCATACTCATCAGATAATGCTGCAGTCATGGTTGGTAAATACAATTCTGTACTGTCACAATTAAAGACTGTCAGTCCTGATCTCTTCAGTATGGGTTGCCTGTGCCATATAGCAGACCTTTGCATCAAATCAGGTTTGAAAGCAATGAAAACACATGTAGAAGAGTTAATATCAGACATTTATAATCACTTTTCACATAGTGCACAGAGGCAACAGAAGCTAAATGAATTTGCATTGTTTGTTGACATTGAGCCACCTGTACTTATCTGACATACCCCCACTCGTTGGCTGAGTCTTCATAAAGTTCTAAAGCGAATAATGGACCTGTGGCCTGCACTTTTATCATACTTTCAATCGTATGAGCCCCGGACACACAGAATAGACCTCATAACAGAATGGCTGAATAGTCATGAGGTAAAACTGATATTCCTTTTTCTGGAGTATGCTATGGAGTCTCTCCTTAAGTTCAATGTGCAATTGCAGACCAAAAGCAGTCAACTTTTAACTCTGTACGTTGATATCACACATCTTCTACAGGTGTATGCAACCAGGTTATTGAAGCCACATGCTGCTGTACAGTTTCTAGATAATATCAGTACTACCAGCAACTCTTTTTTTGAGGATGATAACAATATTTTGCAGCAGCAACACCTTCATGTTGGATCTGATGTTGAAAAATATCTGCATGGCAATAGTGATGACATATTTGGTACTGTAAGTGAGCACACCTTCTATAAAGAAATAAAAGCAATTTATGTTGCAGTCCTCCTGAAAATGAAAAAAAACATTTGCGTGTTGGTGATGCCGTACTGCAAAATATTGCCAGTGTATTGGACCCTTCTTTGAAATTAGATCTTGACATTGAAGTTATAATGAACATTGCAACTCGTGTAGGACTTTGCAAGTCATGGGAAGAGCGTTCTCAACTTAAGACTGAGCTTGGCATATACCAAGTTGTTAACATCAAACTGCCACAGCAACAGCACAGCCAGGAATCTGAAACAGATAAATGTTTCCTCAGGTACTGGTCAGCAGTCCTACAAAGCCCTGAAGCAGAACAAATACCTCTTTTTAAGCAGCTCATTTTAACGCTGCTTTGTTTGCCACATTCGAACAGTGAACCTGAGCGAGCATTCAGCATGGTGAGAAAAGTTAAAACAGAGCTGAGGCAGTCATTACATGCCAAAACACTTAACTCATTGCTAGCAATCAAAATGAATAAGGACAGTGACTGTTTTTCTGTGGAAGTCCCACCACACATTCTACCAGCAGCAAAAAGGGCAACTCTAGCATACAATAGAGAACATGCCCTCCAGACCCAGCGCCAGGCAGCACAAACAGACCCAGAAGGGCCACAGCCAGGCCCCATGACCATCAGTGCAGAAGGTGAAGAAGAGCAAGAGGAAGAGTAATCCACGATCTGTTAAGACTGTGTGAGTGAGTCACACAGTCTCACTGTCTCACAGATCATGGATTGCTTCCAAGCTTCCTCCTTTTGCTCTGTGACATCATGTGACTTGACTTGAGTATTTTAAAAAGAAAATGGTTGATTATTTTGCTTGCTATTTTTATTGCATTTTAAGTCTGTGGTTAATTTATTTTTAATTTGGTTGCTATTTATTTCATTTTAAGTCTGTACCTGTGGGGTTATTTATTTGGTTGCTATTTTTATTTCATTTTAAGTGTGTGTTAATTATTTTGAATTTGGTTGCTATTTTTATTTCATTTTAAGTCTGTGACTCTGTGTGGCTGTGGGGTTATTTATTTTGAATTGGTTGCTTGCTGCTATTTGTATTTCATTTTAAGTCTGTCTGTGTGTGAGCTTGCCTGGCTGTGACTGAGATAACTTTGTATTTACATAGTTTAGTTAACAGGCAAAAATTTAATTTGCCAATTGTCATTTTGTATTTATTTAAATTTTCTTGTATACAAGTTAATCTTATTCTTATTTCATTTTGATTTATTAAAATTTTACATACCACACACCACCACAGCACAGCACAGCAGCACCACTACTTGTTAGAATTTGTTTGTTTTATAAGTGTGTAGTTAGTACTACTACCAGTACTAGCAGTGCCAGTAACTAAGTAAGTAGTAGACTAGTTAGTTAGTACTATATAGTGTACAAGACGGAGTAAATTTTATTTTTATCTATATAAATTGAACTTTATTTTAGGTTTTAGTTTTATACAAGTTCAAATGCCATTGTGATTATCACTGTTCAGTGTTATTTTTCTAAAATAATTTTGTATTTTAGTTTTGCAAATTTGCACAAGTTCTAATGTTAAAATAAATAAAATCACCTCCACTGGAAACACCACAAAAACCACAGTAAATCAGCAAGAACCAAAAGCAAGATCGCAGGACTCAGCTCCTCGGAAGAAAAGTTTATTCAGACCACAGATGATAAAACATAAAATAAAAATAAAAAACACCATTAACGCCTTTTCCAAAAACTGTTGAGCACACAGCGTTTTCGTCAAATTAAGTTGACTTCATCAGATGACCAGTAACATTTCTTGACTTCCTTTTTATATTACCATCTATTAACTCATTTGTTTAATTGCATGAAGTAATCAATTAAATGGAACATCAATTCATGATTATATATAAACCTTGTTCTAAAAACTGAATGAAAAATATACATAAAACACTTAAAACTTTAAAAACACGTTATATGATTTTAAAAAATTCTTTGTACTTAGTACGTATTATTTCATCCTATAACCTGTTTGTTGATATTCATGCCAGAAGTACATTGTTGTTTAAATTAATTTACCATATTTAATAATAAAAAACTTTGTATAAAAAACCCCTTTTGGGAATATATAAATATATAAATATGTAGGTACATAAAACATTATTGCCATGGATGATGAATTGATTTATATATATAAAAATATAAAGAAAATGTCTTGAAAGAGGATCAAATTTAGGAAGATGAAATAAAACCACTACGTAATTGGGACATCTAGTGGTGAATAACAATATTGCACCTTAGCTTATAGTTTAGCTGCTCTTAACCTTAAAAGTGGCAGTATAGATATTTTATCATTTAATCTAGGAAATTTGTCGGAATTCAAAGACAACTGCCACCACAGCTCTCTATATTCGACTCTATCTTCCCAGGGACCCCCCCCCTAACGTCTTTGTTAACTTGTTCAATTATTAGGAATTTATATTTATATTCCATACAAGTTTTGCTGTGTTTGTAAAGTGCATTGCTTTCTTTTCTAGTCGATATGTCGTACATATGCTCATATATCCTCCTCTGGAGGGCTCTCTCTGTCTTTCCTATGTAAAAAGAGTTACAGGTTTCACAAACTGCTAGGTATATTATGCCCATGGATTCACAATTGAAGTAGTCTGGGCTATGTATCCATTTGTTTCTACTCTCGAGGAAAAGTCCCTCCTTATTCAAAATGTAACAACATTGTCTACAGCGTCCACACTTATATGTACCTTTTTATTTTTATTCCTATTTTTCCTATTTCCACTTTTGGTCTCTAGGATGTTGCCTATACTTCTAGAATTCTTATATATAACTTTCTTAGGAATATTACCAATGCCTTCTATATCTGTTAAGGCTGAAAATCTATTCCATTCTCTAAAAAATATTTTTCTAATTTCATTATTTAATCCATTGTATTCTAATATCAAGGCCTTAGTGAGGTCATTTCCATTAGTGGATTTCACATAGTTTAAATCAATACCCCCTTCTCTTTCTTTCCTTGTTTCATTGATTCCTTTACTACAATATATGGGGGCAAATCTACCTTTTCGTCCCATCTCAACTTCTTTTCTAATTCTTTTGATGAATGCCTCAGGATAACCTCTTTCTAGGAACATATACTCAAGTAAATCACACTCATTTTTGAAGTCAGAGTCTAGGCTAGTCATTCTGCTCCCTCGAACAAACTGCCCTTTCACTATGTTTTTCTTGCAATGCTTTGGATGGGCACTTTGATAATGTAGATAGGAATTACAAAAAGTATCCTTCCTGTGTATTTTTGTTTCAAAAACATTACCCTCTTTGTACAATTCCAGATCCAAATATACCATTTTGTTTTCAGATATCTTATGGGTGAATTTCAGGAAGCAGGTGGTGTTATTAATATATTTTATGAATTCGTCTAACTTATCTGTTCCTGCTGTCCAAAAAATTATTATATCATCCAGGAATCTTTTGTAGAGAATCCAGGATGAACTGTATTCAGAATCAATAATGTACTGTTCCTCCCATTTTGCCATAACAAGGTTAGCATATTTGTTACTGGTCATCTGATGAAGTCAACTTAATTTGACGAAAACGCTGTGTGCTCAACAGTTTTTGGAAAAGGCGTTAATGGTGTTTTTTATTTTTATTTTATGTTTTATCATCTGTGGTCTGAATATACTTTTCTTCCGAGGAGCTGAGTCCTGCGATCTTGCTTTTGGTTCTTGCTGATTTAAAATAAATAAAATACTATTGCTCCTATTTTGTGTTTCATGATCATATTTTGGTTGTCTGTTTTTCACTTTGCATGTAAACGTTGTATCCCAGAATTCCATCGGAGTGGGTGGGGCCACAAAATTATGTATGCAAATTTTATGTTAATTAGTGTACAGATTTGTACCTATTTTCCATGGGCCTTGTCCAGATTTTTGATGTTTCCAGGTTGAGAGGTATGCCTCTGGTTCCCTAGCTGTGGGGGTGGCAGGGGGAAGAGGTTGCCGCCTGCTGCTGGTGGGACACAGGTTCGAAAGGAATGGCTTTGGCAGAGGATAAAGCCTTCTCTATAGCTTCGAAAGCCTTTCCCCCGCTCTGAAGAAGATCTCCGCTCCATGGGGCAGATGGTCGACTCCTAGCAAGAGGGAACAGCTCCGAAGCAGAAGTGGGAGCTGAACTGAGTCGAGCTGAGGCTCCGAGAGGGAGGGTCGGTTCCGACGAGAACCCAGGGTGACTCTCCCCCTCGGAGTCGACATGAGAGCATCGGCTCCCAGATCCCTCGGCTCCAGACTGAGCCATCGAGGATAGAGTCATTGGATTTGAGGAAACAGGCTGAATCCCTGGAGCCGAAGGGTCGAAGACAGAGGAACCTGATGTAATAGGCTCCGAGAGCGAAGCAGTCAGAGGAGGAACAGTGATCAGTACGGGGATCTGGAGGGGTCAATTTTCTAGCCAGAGCTGGATCCAAAAGCAACCTCTTCACCACCCTCTTAATGTCCTCATCTGACAGGGTCCTGGAAGATCTGGTGGAAACCGAAGGAGACCTCCTTCTCTCCAAAATAGGAGATTTCAAAGTAGGAGATACAGTCTCGATGTTGGGCAAAATCTTCAGTACTGAAGATGGTCTCGGAACCGATGGAAAGGACTGCACCAAAGATGAAGCAGAGTTGGAACCGGAACTCCTTGGTTCCGACGCTTTAGACTTTTTGGTTGGCTCCGAAGTTGGGGCTGATGATTTTCTCTTTGAAGATTGTGGAGCATCCTGACCAAGTTCCAGCTGTTCCTGGAAGGAACTGGTTATGAGACCCCTGTCAATAAGTTTTCTCTTCCTTTCTTGTACTAAAAGCATGACAAAAGGTGCAGGGTTCCTGTAAATGGGCTTCGCCCAGACAATATACACAACTGGTGTGGCTGTCTGTAAGAGACATTTTCTGCGCACACGTGTCACATTTTTTGAAGCCCGAAGGGCGATGATCCTTGTGATCCTTGTCTTTATCTTTAGACATTGTTAAACACTAAAATAAAAGTGCAAAGAGAAGAAAAGTTTTTTTTTTTTTTTTTATAACAGTCACACACACACACACACACACACACACACACACACACACACACACACACACACACACACACAGGGAGGAAAGGCCCTCTAACTTAAACGGGCACTACGGCCCTCTAATTTAAATGGGCCATACAGTCCTAAGGGGGGAATAGGGGTTGAAAACTTTCAAAAACAGTTGCACAATGCAGAAGAAACTATTAAGATATATATAAGATAGAAAAAGTTGGTAAAAAAGGACTAAATAAGTAAAAAATCATTTTACTTAGCCAACGAGCCAGTAAGACACAACCTTGAAGCTTTCACGGCAAACAAGATCTGGGGAATTGCCGTGAGGCACCATGGGATAGGGGCTAGCCTCAAGCTAGTAAAAGCTCTCAAGCTTTAGTACTAGCTGATTTGGAGCCAAATATCGGCTCCGAACCCATCCAGCAAGAATTACGGCGAGATAGGACTACATAACATCTATCTTCAGCACTCTTCCTAGATTTCTCAAAAGCTTTCGATATGGTCAACCATCAGCTACTGCTCAGTACCCTACAAACCATCAGTTTAGACCAACATGTAATACAATGGTTTCACTCCTACCTAAACGGTAGACAGCAAGCTGTCTTATGGCAGAGCAAGCTGTCATCCCAACTTCCTCTATCCCTAGGTGTCCCACCAGGGCCCATACTAGGGTCCCTTCTTTACTCTATCTTTATCAATGATCTATACACCACCATCCCAGGAGCTACCTGCATCCAATGTGCAGATGACTCAATGCTAATATGATCCACCTCCTCTCCTACACAACTTCTAACCCTCACCCAGACCACTTTCAGCACGGTAGAAACATGGCTAGCTAATCGCCGCCTGCTTCTAAATCCTGATAAAACCAAGCTACTACTGTTCTCCCCTAACCGTAGAATTCCTCCTCCTTCCTTCAACATCAAATCTAGCAATGACAACATTATCTCCCCTGATGACCATGCAAAGCTTCTAGGCATAATAATAGACAACAACCTTAAATTTGATAAACATGTCAATCACACTATTAAGTCAGTCAACAAAAAAACTTGGCTTCCTGTACAGAGCCAAACCTTTCCTCACCCCCCCCCCTAGCTAGGGTAGCTATTGCAAGATCACACCTCCTCTCTACCCTTATCTATGCCTCCCCTGTACTCACCAACCTATCCAAAACCGATCTCAACAAATTATCAGGATGTTACAATCATATAGCCAAATTCGCTACAGGCATGGCTTTTAGGAACCACCATTGCCAGAACCTCAAAGCACTGGGATGGCTAGAGTATCCTACCCTAACAGTTCAACCAGCTTATAGTAGCACATAAAATACTCCATCAACCTGATAAAACCCCTGCCCTCAGAAATATTCTCACCCCTCATAGTGTCCCCAGGCCATTACGCTCAGCTGATAAAGTAATGATACTGACCCAAAAATCCAGCAACTCTGCAGGCGATGCTATATTTGCCAACTCAGCCGGCAAAATCTGGAATCTTCTCCCTACTACCATTACCAACGAAACCCCACTACCCCTAATTAAAAGACAACTCAAAAAATACCTCACATCTCATTGGCTGTGCTCTTGTTCTAAACCTGACTAACAACTTCACTAATACATGTCTTGCTACCCAACCTGCTATTTAGCCAAGTATCAATGCCTCATAACATTTGAATGTCTAAACATTGTGAATTATGAGATCTGATTGTATTCTATGTTCACATTTTCTGATACGTCTTTGCCAATCAGATGTAAGTCTGCACATTGTGTATAATGATATCTGCCTGTATTCTTTGTCTATATTTTTCTAAGCATGTCTGCCTGAGTTTATCACCCAGTGATGTATGTACTGTCTCTTTTTTGGTATGTGGAGCTTTTCTCCCCGGTCCTCCGCTGAAAATGGAAATATATCCAGTCAGACTATCCCGGTTAACAAATGTAAAATAAATAAATAAATAAAATACTTCTGGGAAATGTTGCGGGTTATCAAAAAGTAGTAGAGAATCAGACAACCTATATAAAGATTCTGCAGGAATGAGAAGTGTACTAATTGGTTTTCTGAGAGAGCAGCTGATGCATGGAACAGACTGTCAAATTACATTAGAGCAAGCACTAATTTGGATATTTTTAAGAATAGCTTGGACAGTTACTATGGAAGCAACTGTTTTGGTATATTGGCAGGCTAGAAGGGCATTAATGTCCCTGCTTGAAATATTTGCATGTGTGTGTATGTGTACATGTGTACATCTCTCTCTTTATATATATATATATATATATATATATATATATATATATATATATATATATATATATATCACACACACACACACACACACACCTATACATATATATATATAGATAGATAGATGTATATATAGAAGTCATGTATTTAACACAAAACATAACCAGAAATGGCAGTTTCATCTTTGTTAGCCAGAAGACTAAGACAAACAGGGCTTTGTCAGCGTGGCAATGAAAACATTCCCAGGCTACCTGGCCCCCTTATCCTTACACACAATGTTGTGCAGACTGGGTCACCTTCCAGATCTCTAAATAAGAAATAAGAAATCAGGCCAGTCAAGAATGAAGGTGAGTAATAGGAGTAAGAAATGGCAATAAGGATAGAACCATCAATCCAGATGTGTCATTACGTTAAGTATGTAACTTTTGTGTTTGGAATTGGAAGTTATGTCTTCATTACCAGGAGGGCATAGTGCCAAGCAAAATCACTTAGCTGAATACTCATGAAAGGATGCTTCAGGTATGGTGGCACTGAAGGAAGACCTAGATCTAAAGATCACTTTCAGCTGATAGAATATTGCAAAAGTGTTCAGCGATACCCATGCAACTACTCCACAAATATCATCCCACGATGTTATTTTAAAGAATGTGCGCAAAGTGGACATTTCTCTCTGATATCAAAGAGGGTATTATGTTTGTGTTAGCAAAGTTGTATGTAGTTTGACAGCCATTTAAATAAGGTTAGCTTTGAAACTTTATTGCCCAACTTCTTTTTGGAATATGAAACAAGAAGTTGCAGATCTTTCTTGCTAGACTTTGTACTGTTGAAGAAAAACATAGATATCTGTTAAGTATTCATGGAGTGCAATAAATATTCCCCTTCATTTGAATTACTAGGAAAGAATAATGGTAAATGAATAGACTGATTTAAATAAGTCTCCTTTGCTACAACAGGCTTGATGAAGTCTGGCCTTAATGGACACTGCATCTTTGCTGAACACAAAATAAGCAGGAAAAATAATAAAACCTGTAATTCACAAATTCTCCTGGCCAAAGTTATAACTACCTGAAAGACTCTTCCAGGATATGAATTTAAGCACTGTTGCAACTACGTGTTTAAAGTTTGGCTGAATGACATTCTCTACCACATAATGAGAATCCAAAGGAAGAACTGGACTCTTAGTGGGATTGGATGGGTGGGGGGCTGTAGAAGAAAGTTTCCTTTTCAGAAATTTTCTGAAAACCTTCCGAGAAGCCACTGACAATGTCTGAGCTCCTTGTTGAAAGTTAGAGAACTAAAACTGAATAAATACTAACAGTAGAGTCAAAAAATCTGAGATTAATAATCAAAAATAAATTGTACCATAACTATAACAGATCAGTCCAAGTCTATAGATCAGATGGAAAAACAACTCTGTTACTCTTGTAGGTTTTCCTTATGCTGATGTTCTAAGCAGAAGAAATAATCTGAGCCACCATTTTTGGATAAGAAGGAACCTTGGCCATCAAATGAAGTGGAAAAGTCATGAAGCTAACTCATAGGAGTGAAGGTCCGGGTAAATGTGCAATTTGCAGATTAATATGTTTGTAGACTCCTAGCTGATCTCAAACAAATAAGCCTGTCCATAAAGTGAAGCCATAGCAGGAAAACTGCAATGTTGGGGCATTAAAGGAGTCAACAGGATGACTTTGGCCTTAAGAATTTTTGGCCATCGCTAGAACTTTTGAGAACAGGAGAAATGAAGGAAAAGTATTAAGCAGAACCAGTGGCCACCCCTGGATGAATGTATTTATGGGATATCCTCTTGAGGGAGCAATAACGGGAAAATAAGTTGTTGCATTTCATGTTGTTTGTGGATGTGAAGATCGCAGGAAGGTTTCCCATTGATGGAAAAGTATCTGACCAATCAATGGGACATCAACAGGCAGTGGCTGAGTCAGTCTGCTAAGGACTTGCATGCTCCCAGCAGGTAATAGGTAGAAAACAGCCAATCTCAAACTCCAACATCCTCTGAACAAAGGAGATATGAATGATTTCCCCTTTTGCTTGTTGAAGTACCACACCAAAGCCATAAAATCAATGTGGATTACAAAAGAACTTGGGAATGGATGACTTAAAATACCTGCAAGGACAGAAGGACTGCACTCATTTCCAGAATGCTTAAATGCAGAGAGCCCTCTGTCTCTGACCATATACCTGGAAACTGTCTGCTTATAAAAATATAACCCCAACAGCAGATGCATTCACTTTGATGGTCACAAAACGGATCAGGGCTTTCAAGGATCTGTCCAGAGACCAGTTGGAGTTGTGACTCCATCAAGTGCCACAGTCTTTGAATTTGTGAGATACTTAGATATTCCTAGTATCCACATTTTGGTTACAATGAACTGTAATAAACCACTAAAGTATGTTATGTCATACTGGATATTCAAAACCAAATAGATGCAAGTGTTGAGATCAAACATTCTTAGATTAGCACTTTGAAAAAACTGTGACACTCCAGTTTAAAAGAGACAGAATTTCACTTAGAGGAGATATGTTCAACAAGCCAGATTGTTCATTTTGCATCTGGTTAATTTGATGGACTATGTGGGCATCAGCTTGGACTTAGCAATTTTTAAACAATAAAGGGCAGGATTAATGTTCATAGGTTCAGTGTATACTAAGTTAACAATCACTAGGGCCTTTATATGCCTAGTCATGCAATTTTCCACAAATTATATGACTTAATCATTTACATAGAGGGTGATTGTTGGTTATCAAATGATTTACTGACTGCCTCTGTCAATCAGAGTCATAGGCACCAGACTGGGGAAGAATTTTCAACTTCCCATCAGTGCTCCAAGTTACACTTAAATAGTGTTAAGTAGAAACTTTGTTTCACGTGAATGAGAAGCCTATTCCAGAAAATGGGAATTCTCTGAGATACACATCTGTCTCTCCAACATGATCTATTTAAATAGTTCTGATGCTGTTTATTTTGCAGACGTGCAAAAATGTTATCAGAATGGGAGCCAGGGATGCCTTGTATGCCAGGTGTAGATTTGAGTACAGGACATTTTGACCCCGCCAATTCAGCTCTGACCGATGTGACCCTGGATGGTTGGGCCCACATAAAAACATAATGTAAGTGAAGCAGAATCACATCAATGCATAATGAGAAAAAAAAGACTGTCTGGACATTCTTAGAATTTGTGTATTTACTTTAAAATAACTGCAATTGGTTACTTTGCCCCTTTAAAGATGTAATAAATAAATAAATCAAAACAATAAATGCCAAACTACGGACTATAAAAATACTAGTGATAACATCTGGAAGTTTGCAGCATTACTTTTAGCCTGTAGTTTCCGTTCAACAATAACAGTTTGAAATATGTTTTAAAATAAAGTTAAATAACAAACAAAGAAGTAAAGCATTAAAAAATAAATTAAAGTTAAAAATGTAAATGTAAACTTAAAAATATAAAGACAGATATATACAATGAAACAATGAATGGAAACTACAGACTAGGCAATGCTGCGAACATCCAGATTGGTCACCAAACCATTCTAAAAAAAAGAAAATAATATTACACACATAACACAAAAGAAAAAGATAAAAACACTACCAAAAATAAGAAAATAATGTGAAAGAGCATTAAAAAAATTATGACAACAGGAACAGCAATAGGTTAAACAATACGTGAAGTAATGATGTAAAAGAAAATGCATACGCAAACATGAGCAGACAGCAGTTATAAAACAATAGACAATAAAAAATAAACATGAAATGACAACAATACTTAAGATAAACCATTAAAATAATCAGTTTAGTATATATATATATATATATATATATATATATATATATATATATATATATATATATATATATATATAGATGTGTAGATCTAGGACATTTGCTCGACTGAGCAAATGACGGCCGGGCATACTTACGCAAAAGTGCTTTTCACTGAAGAAGCACTTTCGCGTAAGTATGACTGTTGCCAAGGCTATACTATGGTGCGGGTAAGGGGAAATTTCACTTTTCTCCACTGTAGTGCGATCTCGAGGGAGAATATTAAAGTAGGTGGGGTGTGGGGTGCAGGGGGGCAAGCCCCCCTGCTAAAATGTAAATGTAGTGTTTTTTTTTTGTCACACGCTTTAATGAAAGCGCTTTTTCAATAAAAGCACTTTTGTTAAAGTGTGTTCGGGTTTTATGGATTCTGAGCAAACGTCCTAGATCCATATATATATATATATATATATATATATATATATATATATATATATATATATATATATATATATATATATATATATATTGCAGAGAATTTAAAAAAAATGTAGAAGCCTGCACACCATTAAACAAAAACCTTAAACAAATAGAGACTATAAAAAAAAAGAAAAGCTGTCATAAAAAGTAAGAAACATATGTGCAACTACCTTAAACAGAGAAAATCTTCATCAAAAAGGGATGACTATTTAAATCCATGAGAGATAAAATGAAAATGAATCACATGTATAAAAACATTTACAATTTAATATATTCGTCTACTGCCAGCTAGTGGATAGTAGTAAGAAAAGATCAGTAAAAAAAAAAAAAAGGAAAGGGGGGAAAAAGTAAGGCTTGAGCAGAGAATCAGTTAAAGATGTCAAAAATTACCTCAAAAAGAAATTGAGAAAAAATAAGTTATAATGGATATCTGTACTTCTTTGCAAAATACAACCACAATCAGACAATAACATTTTGGGATGTGACAAAGGAACATGCTATAACTGCAAATCCAGACTTCATACAAGTGTATCTACAAATGACATAATCAGTATGTTACATGAACACAGTCATGGAAGTGACATGTCAGAAATAGAGGCTGAAAAGATCAAAACAACCATTAAACAAAGGGCTGAAGATACAATGGAAATTCCAGCAATGATCATTAACACTGCTATAGAAGGGACTTCAGAAGCAGTGAAAGGTAAACTGCCAAATACTGACACAATTAAAAAATAATAAAAACAAAAAGAGAAAAAAATTAATAAACTTCCTGTACAACCCATTGATTTATACTCCTTAATAATTCCAGAGAAATATAAAACTTATGGAAAAGATGAAAACTTTCTTCTATATGACTCAGGAGAAGGAGATCAAAAAAGAATTTTAACATTTGGACGAGAAACAACAGGAACTGGAGCCATCTAATAAAAAAACTATCCGTAGATGGAACATTCAAAATAGCACCAAAACTATTTTCACAGGTATATGTAAGAGTGTCTTCTGTGTGGAGACATGCGTGAATGGGTGTACCTTCGTTGAAGGTTGTGCATCAGAGCTGGCAATTCAGCACGTAAAAATCTACTGCCAATCATTAGCGGACCGGAGTTCCGCTGTGGCGACCCCTAACCGGGAAATGCCAAAAGACACAACAACAACAATATGTAATAATGAGTGAATGAAGTGAATTCATTACACCAATAGCTCATTGTCTGTTACCAGACAAGCGAAAAGAAACCTATGAAAAATGTTTCAAGGAATAAAGAACATTTGGCCAAACCTCTTAACAAATTCAATATCGACAGACTACGAAATAGCCATATTAAATGTTATAAAAACAGCATATCCAACACCAGAAATCCATGGGTGCTTTTTCCACCTGGTAAAAAACATGAAAAAGATGATATCACATGAAGGACTTTTCTAGGGCAGTACAATACAGATAGTGAATTTGCACTACAAGCAAGAATGATTCCAGCACACACTTTCATACCACCATATGAACTAAAGAATGCCATAGAAGATTTAGCAGACAACATACCATAAGCACTGCAACCATTTCTAAACTGGTTTGAAGATAACTATATTGGATGACCAAATCGCAGAGGAATAAGAAAAAACATCCAATATTTCCACCTAAAATATGGTCAGTGTATGAAAGAACCTTAAACGTTGAACACCGAACAAATAAGTATAAGCAACTCATAGAAAAATGCAAACAGATTTTCCGGTAGAACATCCAACAATTTGTTGATTTATAGATGGCATTCGAAAAATTCAATGTGAAAGATATCAAGATTACAAGGCATTTATCAGCAGAGCAGAACCACCAAAAAGAAGGAAAAATATCAAACAAATGATCAAAGAATATTAACATTAGCAAGAGATTGTGCCAATAGAACAAATTTAGAATACCTATGGGGAGTAGCACACAATTTCTTAATGGGTTAAAAGAAAGATAAAGAATGCATGTTAAAATGAATAAGACATTGATTCCATTTAATTTTAAACAACTTATTACTATTAGATAATAGACTGATTAGCATAACAACATAGTATACATTTATTTTAAATTAAACACATTTTTTGTAAAGAATATGTTAAAACATAATACTAGTTATTATATGTTAAAAGATTGTCATATTTATACTAACCAATGTAATGAATAAAATAAAAGTAATATAAAAATAAAATATATTTACAATGAAAAAGTAACAGTTTATTTATTGAATAATTGATTAAATAATAAAATAATAAAAAAATACTTATAAAAATATATTTGGGGTCAAATAGTCTGGCTTCAAGCTGTCCACTAAATAATCCAATAGACAATAAATATAAATTTAAACATGAAATTGTATACAAATTCATTGTGGTCGAACTGTCCGAGACCGGACAGTCTGGGGCCGAACTGTCCTTCTTCCATAGATTAACTCTCAGTAGTCTGTACAAGACTGAATATAGAGATATGGCTTTGAGGAGATACACATTCGACATTGTGTTTATGCCAAGCATTATTTTTGTAAGGAACCTTTTGCAGATATTCCAGTTGCTGTGTCTGGTCAGGAACATACCAAAGGGGGCATTATACTCAACGATGAGTCGGATAAGGGCCAAGGATGGTGGTCCAAGGACTACCCTAGGCCTAAATAACATGCCCTTACCTATAAGTTCAGCAACATAGAAGGATTTCCTTACCACCTTGGACACGTTATTTGAGGCCAGGTTACTGTTTGCATTAGTTCCCAGGTCCCTGACTAGTGGGTCTACTCTTAGTGGTGTTTTGTTGATGATGCAGCTTCTGAGGTGGCCAACTTTCCAAAAGGTACAATAATGCATTTCTTGGCCCTGAGTTTTAAGCTGTAACTTTGACTCCAGTCATTTGTCTTTGTTAGACCCTTCTGTAAGATGTTTGTGTCTTGGGGAGATTCTATGACTACTCCCAATTTGCAATCTGCCAGAGTCATTTGACATTGGCCTTAACATCCGAGAACTAGATGCCAAAGGGAAGACAGACTGGCACTAAGCCTTGAGGAACTCCACTTGTGACTGGCTTCTTTGAGGAGGCGGTCTTACTAATCTTAACTTCCTGTGTTCTATCTGTGAACCATTTGGCTATCCAACACATTATACAGGGATTTATGCCTAATTCTATAAATTTAACAATGCTCAAAAGAGAACTTGCATCAATTGCCCTAGCTAGGACATGGTAGGCTGTATGCACTGTTTTACCCTCATCCTTTGCCTTGGTGATCTTCTCAAATAAATCTACCAGGTTCAGTAGGTATGACCTTCTTTTGACAAACCCAAACTAGGATGGATCCAGTGTCTGAAGGTCTCCTATGACTTGGTTGATCATTTCCATGATAATGCTTTCCATGGCTTTACAAACAAGACTAGTCATACTAATGGGTCTGTAGTTTCTGGGATCTGTTGATGATCTGCACTTATGAAGAGGGTTTACTGTTGCAGTCCTTCATTCTCATTGCACTAAGGTCATAGTTTAGACTATTCGGAAAGCATCCTGGGATATTATCAGAGTCCACTAAGGCTACATTCCTGTCCTTAAGTTGTGCAGCCAGGACATGCTGTCTGTTTATAGTTGGACAAGTTGTATAGTTATATTTGAATGGATTTCTTGGGCAGTGGCTGGGCTTGAGTGGGGAGTAAAGCTGGAACTGAATTTGTCTGCTAGCAGATGCACTATATTGCCTGACTGTGTGCTGCCTTTGAGGTTTGTGAAATAGCTGAAGAAGGCCTTATGATTGTCTTTTGACTGGGTGACTATCTTGACCCCAACATTGGACTTAAATAGTCCTCTTAGTTGCCTGTTTAAATTGATGAGTGATTTCTTATATTTATGGGTGTACTCATTTTTTATTTGGGATCCCACCAGGGTGGTTTGTTTAAGGAGTTAGTTTTGTGTTTACTTCTATTAGATACAGCAGCCTGTATGCAGTCACATGTGGTTGTACAGAGTTTCTGTGAACAAGTCTGTATAGGCTATTATGTTCTCTGGGTTTGTAGGGACATTGACCTTTGACATAATATTACTTAATACAATGTAGTTTGCTTTGAAATAGTTTTTGTTACTGAGTTTACTAGGGTTAGTGAATTGATTTTGATTTTGATGGAGACAGTTTTATGGTCGGATCTTACTATGAGGATGTGATATTTTGGAGGGTGCAGCATTCTTGTGAGAAAAGAAACTCCTTATAGGCTATGAGACTGTTAACAGTTGAAGCTACCAGAACCCAGTCATCCAGGTAAGGGAAGAACCTGATGACTGCAGTCACTGATATATATTGCAACTCCTAACATGCACTTGATGCACACCATGGCAGCTGATGTGAGACCAGATGACAAATAGTAGAACTGGAAATGAATAAATACTATATGGAAACAAAAGAACCTCCTGGATTCCTTCTCTATGTTGAGATGCAGGTAGGCATCATGCAGGTCCAAAGTGTACATCCAAGCTCATTCAAGTAGATAGCAAAAGACTACACCATGAGCAAGTGTCAGAGATCTTTTGATGAAAATTGGTTTAGGCTGCTTAAGTTCAGAATGACCTGAGATGCTTCATTTTATTTAGTTCAATAAAAGAATATTGAGTAAAAACCTATTCCTTAATGATCGGTTTCCTGAATAAAACTTGGTTCATTACTTTTTTGCAGTATCATTCTTATAAGGTTGGCCATCTGGCAGGAAAAAAGACTGCCTTTTGGAAAGGTATAGGAACGGAAGTATTCAGTTTCTGGCTATGATATTCTTCACCCACTTATCCCATATGATGGCTATCCACATAGACAAGTGGTTAGAGAGGCAGTTCCTGACTGCCTCAAGAGTGGGATAGTCAGACAAGGTTTCAGGGAGCCTGCCTGCCATTCTTACTGAACCATCCACAGTGTTGTAAACCAGATACATTGTTAGGTTTGACACCAGAATGGTGATTATATAGCAAGGATGGGGAAACAACTCCTTTGTCCTCATGTACATTTGGATTGGGAGATTCAGCAGGAAAGTCCTGGTGCTTTTTTTGTACATTTCCTTCTTTCTTGACAACAAAGAAGAAGACTCTAAAGAGGAGGAAGACAAATCATTAGTCTCAATAAAACTGGGACCAACTTCAAACTTGAAGCAATGTACACAAGCCTTAGTGTCGAAGACGCCAATAACATCAAAGGTCCTGAAGTCAGGAAACCCTACTGCTAATGCATCATTGAGGAAGGGACAAAGTTGAGGCTAAGAGGAGCAGCAGTTCTGTGAAATAAGCCACAGCTAACTTTAAAATATTCATCACAGTGACGTCAATCAGAAGCTTAAAGGGATCGTGCCTAGCGAGATCCATTGAGAAGGAACCTGAGTAAGCTGCAGAAACACTGTAACAAAAGTGGTTGACTTACCCTACTGTTAGTGGACAAAAATGCATGGGACAACATATTTTAAGAACTACAACATCTTACTATAATAATCTACAAAAAAGACATCCTAGACATTACTGACGATTAAGTGTAGCTGAGGTGTCCTAGATTCAGACTAAGAAGCCACGGCAGACAACCTGCCGTGTTAGGGATGGTAAGCAGTGGATTTCTTGGACAAACGTAGTCCAGATGGGGGTAGACAGACCCATGCCTACAGCCAGTGCGGAGATCAACAACCTTACTGCAGCATCTTACTGCTGCCAGGGAGTGTTTTTATTGCTTTTGCACTCTTAGTGCATATGCCCCGTTGCATTCTTAAGTGGGGAGTATAACAGGAATCAGTGTAGAACCACCCCTCACTCCTGCAAGGGGATGATATCAGCAATACACTCCCCTTCCCTCAATAGCAACTTAGCAGCTGCTTCCACAGTCTCCAAAAGGGAAATCAGCAATGCTACTGTGCCCAGTGCACACACTGTTTCTTCTTCCCATAGGATGGGCACATCCATCGTCTCCTGCCAGCACCTCAGATGGCCAAATTACTATTTGAGTTTGGGTCAAATGGGCAATAATCAGGGCTTTACTTCTCTATGCCAAAGTGCAGGCTTAAGAGGCAGACTAGCTGTTCAAATAAAATGCAAGAAAATATAAACTATGGAAATCTACAGCAGATCTTGTTAAAAAAATACACAACAATAACAAACTTCTCCAAAAGAATGGTGTGAGCACACTGAAGGGGGAGGGGGCATGATGAGCAGCTGAACATTAGTATTTATAATTTTAAGAAAAATTGGAAGATACTGACATGAGCTAAACAGTTAGGAAACATGTCATTATTAACAACACATGATCAGGAGATTGAAAAGTGGCATTAAACACAACAGAAATGGATTGATAATCTGAAGTATGCCAAAAAGAGTTCTGGAGAGGGGTGACTGTGCACACAGCATTGTGGGCAAGCAGGAGGTGGTCAGGTAGTCTCAGAAAGTTTGCTACTTTGTTAAATCCTGCTAGTTAATGAATATGACATTTTCAATCCCAGATCATTGGTTCCTTTCACTGTTTTGACCTAAGGCTTACAACAGAGATACTTTACTTAGTGTTAAGATAATAACTGCCACTTCACAAGGCTGTGTACAAATAATTTCAAATAATCTAGGAGATTTTTTCTGGTGTTTGTACCCTACAGAAACTATCTCTGCCAGAATACTAAAAACACAAAATGCTTATATTGAACTGTGTCCATAAGGACATAGTTGGTGTATTTGTGGCAAAGCACACAGCATGGTGGTACTTTTCAACATGTTTGAACAACCAGAAAGTGTTGCTTTGAGAAAATAGTAAACTATATTCTACTGAGCAGAGTTTGCATTATAGGTTCATAGGTGTGTACTAGGCTAATGGCCCTGGAGCTTTTACAAGCCTAGCCCATAGGATTACCCTGGCATCGCGCCACCTGACCTTAGTTCCCAGTGCCTCTGTCGAGCAGAGCCACTGGAGTGATCCCTGGGGTGAATTTTCTATTTCCCATCCACACATCAAGATTTCTCTTGAAGAGGGCCAGTGAGGTGCTCTGTTTGACATGTATGGGAAGTCTATTCCATAACATGGGCAGTCTCTGGGTTATGGACCTGTCCCTCCAGCATGTTCTGTTGATTGTGGTAATGAGGCTGAGGTCTCTGGAGCATGTGGTGTGGAAGGATTGGGATTTCTTTAGATGTAGCATTTCTAGCAGAGCTGGGTCAGACATGGCTTTGTAAGTCAAGCAGAGATCACCTCTAAGTAGGCGATATGAGACAGAAAATAGTTGGAGCTTTTTGAGTCTGTCCATATACGACAAGTGTTTAAGGCCTAGGATCTCTGTGAGGTACTTTTGTGGCCTCTCCAGTTGTTGCAGGTGTATAGTGAGGTACATGCCATGTGGGGCATTGTACTCGATGATTGGCCTAATGAGGGAAGAGTAAAGGGAGACAATGACCTCTTTCTTCCTGGATGCAAAGCCCTTAGTAATGAGATGTGTCACATAGAAGGACTTTCTGACCACAGGCAATGTGGTGGTCAAAAGAGAGGTTGCTGTCAACTTGTGTTCCCAGATCTCTTATAACACCTTCTGTGTTCAATGGACTACTTTCGATGTGGTAATTCATGGGAACCGGGTTTTTCCCAAACGGGATGATGACACATTTTATGGCATTGAGCTTAAGGACATGATTCTGACACCAGTTGTTGGTCTCAGTGAGGCCTTTCTGTAGGATGTCAGCATCACTTGGGGAGTTAATAATAGCTCCCAACTTACAATAGTCAGCGAACTTTGTCAGCCAGAATCCCTTCATGTTAGCCTGGACTTCAGAGAAGTAGATACCAAACAGGAGAGAACTCAGGACTGAACCCTGTGGGACTCCACTTGTGACTGGTTGGCAGTCTGACTTGGAGAAAGCTACTTTCACACTGTGGGTTCTATCTGTGAGCCAGTTTGCAACCCACCTGGTGATATAGGGGTTAATGCTTAGCTTAGCAAGTTTTTCTATGATTCCTGAGTGGGGAATGGTATCAAAGACTTTGGCCAGATCAAGGCAGGCTGTATGAACCACCTTGCCTTCATCCACAGCTCTGCTGACTGACTCAAAGAAGTCGACCAGTTTGAGCAGGCATGATCTACCCTTCACAAAATCAAACTATTTTCACTCCAGAGTTTGGAGATTCCCTATATCCTTGTTTATTAGGTCCATAATGATGCGTTCCATAGCTTTGCATATCAGACTCATCATTTGTGGAGAGGGATGACTGTAGCAGTGCGCCATTTGGTAGGGACAAAGCCTGAGGTGAGGCTGTGATTGAAAAGGGCACACAGGTGAGTTGCCAGTTCACTCTGTAGTTCATGTAGAACACAGCCAGGGATATTATCAGGTCCCATAGAAGCTGTATTCTTGGCCTTGGACAGTGCTGTTTTAACCTGTGCAGCAGGAATACTGGGTGACTGGCAATCTACTGGTATTGTGATTGGTCCTTTGGGAGGGGGGTAAAGTTGGCACTGAATCTGTCGGCCAGTATATTGGCAATATCTGTTGACTCGGTATAGGAGGTACCATTGTGCAGTAGCTCAGAGCAAATCTGGGTATTGCCGTGGAGATTCTTTACATAACTATAGAATGCCTTGTGGTTCTCTTTACTATCTGCTGCAATTCTGTTTTCATAGCTAGCTTTAGAGGATTTGATGAGGGATATCAACTTTTTGTTGATGCTGATAAAGCTGACCACATAGTCAAACAGTAAAAGTGGGACTTTGCTTGTGTGTGTGTGTGTGTGTGTGTGTGTGTGTGTGTGTGTGTGTGTGTGTGTGTGTGTGTGTGTGTGTGTGTGTGTGTGTGCATCAACAATTTGTGGCTGCCAAATGTCGAATGATAGAAGGAGCATAGTTAAAAAGGAGTACACAGCAGTAGTCTCAGATTTTCTTAAAATTAATAATTTCATTATTCATCTACCTCATCTGCATACATGTAACTTGGCTTTGAAATAAAATGCTACCATTGCAGCAATGATACTTTTAGTAGGTGTGCTTCCAGTTCAGAGCAAAGGGCTGTTGTTCTTGTACTACAGCTATGAATCCACAGTGAAATACAGTTTCAGTCAACAGCTTTAGTAAACAGTATAGTCTAATCTGAATTATGTAAACACTATTATTCATGCTGTGTAGCTCATTTCATATGTAATGCACAGCAACTTTTTCTGGTGTGCATTATCCTAAATGACTGCAGCATTGACTGTCTGTGAACTGATTGACAGTTTTCATATATTATTCTTTAAGCTAGCCCAGTGCAAAGAGCACCAAGTATGTCAAGCCTGTCTTGGTCCATTAAACTCAATAGTTGAATATCTTGTCATGAAACATTTCTCTAAAGTGCTTTATCAAGCTGCACAAATCTCAAAAGTTTCTTCTTTGAAAATGTAGATTTTAGCTTCGGTTCTTAGCATAAAAATATATTGTCTAGAGTAATAGTCTTTGAATCCTCAGACATCTCCCAACTAAATAAACCACATACCTTATTGGACTTTGATTTCAATGTGGAGGAGTATGCCGGAAAGGAGTATGTCCCTTGGCAGAATAATTTCTAACACTTTCATAAATACTTAACTGGATTGTCAAAAAATTTCTTCTAAAATTTATAAGTCCTTAATACAACTTACAGAGTTCTGCCTCAGTGAACTTTCTCTTTATCTCTAAAGTTACTTCACAAAAATACAAAAAAAAAATATGACAGAGTTTGTTTAGGAAACAGGGTCAAACAGAGATTGCATTAAACTTTCATGAGAAAACTATTGAAAACTTAACACCAAGAGCCTTTATATATAGTTTGGCAACTGCACGTCATGCCTGGGTCATTTTTCATTATTTTTCAATTATGAATTATAATTTGTTTGTGCCTTCAGAATCCCCACAGATGTTCCTTATTTCCTGCCCTGAGATTTCATACTGTCAATATTAAATGGTTTTGCAATGAAACACCTTCTTTCTCTACAAAATACAAGATGATAATGAACAGACTGAATTCCTGAGTTTGATTCCTTGAAATTATGCTTTCATACTGTGATTCTTAGCAATTCACTTAACTAGAAAGTGGTCCAAGGTAGGCCTGAAATGTGACATTTGTACTCTTTCAGCTTTTTTTACCTTAGTGTTAACAAATGTTAATACACAGGCCTGTCACCTATAAAGATGCACAGGTATGTTATTGATGCTTTTTTATAGCATCACAATAAATGCTCTTTGTATTACTTCTTATTTGCATACCTTTTTCTACTTTGCTGTCTTATTGCCTGACTTATGACTACTTCCCCTGCATTTGCCCATTTATTCTGTTGTAGTTCCCTTGTAACACGGAGCTGTGGAGTTTTCCTGTACACCAAAGTTTGGTGTCATACATTGCTGGTAAGACAAAAGTCAGAGGATTCGGTAATAATCTAGTCCATCATATCAGGGTTGTGAGAAGTACTTTTATGCCACCTAGGCCTAACGATGTGCACATAGTAGATTACCCATATTCTTCCCAAGTACAGGCAGTCACTTCAGATTCAGTGCTGAAGTATGCATGCCATTCTTTTCTTTAGTCATCCCATATTAGTATTTTAACCTTAATAAAGGTTGGTCCTACTGTAATAGACCGTTTACTCTCCCTGTGAAGAAATGTTTCTGTTAACCATTAAGTCTTCCTTCCCCTTTTGTCCCTTCATTTATTTATTTACTTATTTGCATTTGTTTACTGGAATAGTCCACTGTGCCACAAGTAACAAGACGCTAAACATAGAGTGGATACATAACAACAGCATAACATAAAGCAAATACATTCAGTATGAGTACATTCCAGGAGTATATACAGCAATATCTCCCAGTTTTGCTAATCAGACTTCATGGATGAATAACACTGTCTAGCAGTTTGATATCGCAGCAGTGGGCTGGACTACCAAGATAAGTTATTAGTGAGACCACCTTGACAGCATATAAAACTTATGCTGACAACATTTCTATTACTGGCATTAAAGTTTGCAGTGGTCAGGTGCTTGAGGGTTCATTTAGGAAATATTTTATACATTATATAATGGATCACACAGATAATAGAGCAGACTTTAATTACATGTATTGCTAGGTTATACTGTCAAGTAAATCTTGAAAAACTGATATCAAATCCAAGACAAGGAAAAGATGCTTCTGATCATGTATTTGACACATCTGCATTTTAATCTAAAGTGACAGATCATTTATTTACTTATTTTATTTATTTTACATTTGTTAACCGGGAGAGTCTGACTGGATACAACTCCATTTTCAGTGGAGGCCCAGGGAGAAAAGCTCCAAATGATACATTTCTAATGTTAACAGACAATACATATAAAATATACTTTAAAGGTAGGCTTTATAATGTGAGTTTAGGACATCATAAAGTATACAGTCAAAGTACTTATTGAGCAGATGGAAGACAGTACATAAGACAAACAATCATAAAATACATATCAATCTCCTCCAGACAAGCTGGATGTGCAGATTCGTACTGCTGTCTTAACTTAAGGGAATACATTTCATTTTTGGATATTTTAGGTCTGTATGTAAACTAGGAATCTAGCTGGGAATAGCAATATACTGATGTACTAACCAGGGGTGAGACAGGATCACAGCCTGTTATTCATGGTATGTTTTAAGGAGTTTCTTAAATTGGGTGGAGGAGTTGTTAGCTATTAGTTGGGCAGGAAGGGAGTTACAGATTTTAGAAATATAGTGGCTGTAGATGGATTTTCCTGCCTCATTGTTAGATCTTAAGGTTCTTATAGTGGTGTGAGGTTGAAGTAGTTGTTGCAGAGCTGGGATGTTGTCTGAGTGATGTAATATTTTGTGTGCTAGTGATAGTTGATTGAATTGAAGTATTAGTGGGAGTTCTAACCAGTTGAGCTTTTTGAGGCACTCACAGTGATGTGTTCTAGAGGATGAACCTGTAGCAAATCTTGCTATTTTATTATAGCAGGTGTCAAGTTTGTTTAGATCAGTTTTACTTAGGTTGGTGAACACGGGGAAGGCAGAGTAAGGTGGATAGTAGGTGTGTCCTGGCTATTGTTATTTTGGAGTGGTTTGAGAGATATTGTTTGTTACGATAGAGTAGGCTGAGTTTTTTATGAACTTTCTTTATGGCTTGGGAAATGTGTAGGTCAAATCTAAGGTGATTGTTAATTTCCAAGCCTAGCAGCTTGGTGTGATTGGTAGGGGTAATAGTGTTATTGTTGTTGGAGGAGATTATAAAGTTGTCTGAGGGGGGTAGGGATCTGTGGGAGCTAAAGAGGAGTAATTTAGTTTTAGCTGGGTTAAGAATGAGGTTTTGATTGGTGATCCAAGTTTCGGCTAGGGAAAAGCATTCTTGTGTTTGGGAGAGGAGGAGGTCTAGTGTGGTAGCTGAGCATATTATGATGGTATCATCTGCATATTGCACTATAGAAGCTTTGGATATGGTGGATGGGAGTTGATTAGTGAACAGGTTGAATAGCAGAGGACCCAAGATGGAGCCTTGGGGAACCCCAAGGGAAACAGGGAGCAAGGACGAGTGTTGGTTTTGCCATTTTACTGCTTGCAGGATTAGAAAAAATATTTTGAACATTATTCCTGCCAGATAACAATCTCTTTATATGAAAGGGAGGTTATGAAGTAATCTGCACCACATGACATGTTTATGAGGCATGTAGAATGGAAATGTGTGTCATTAAGCAGAATATTATTATTGTTTTTTCGGTATTCATATTCTTCTAGTCTGTAATGGACTGCACTTTATCTTGCAAGTTCTGAATTAAAAATGAAGGAAAACATTGTGAAAACCTTGTACAAACCCTAAAACAATGGGAGATCACACAACATACCACACAAGTTAAACAAATATCCACCAACTGCTAACATCATATAATAATACGAACCCTCTAGAAATCTCAGATTTCAAAGTCAAAACATGTCTAACAACCAACTCAGAGACTCTAGAGACTGGAGTAGAAAATTTGTTTAGACAAGAGGAGACCATGCAAACTTCAGTCAGATGGCAATGGCAAATTAGGTTTGAACCCCAGAACATGGAACTGTGAGGACAAGATCTCACCACTGCCACCATCTCACCTTGTATACATATGGACTGGTACACAGAGTCCCATTTCCTAATTTGTTCATTTGACTGCAGCAACTAGGTCCCTATTGCTGTCACTCTCTTGAAAGCTATCTCTTTTTTCCAGCTATATCTTGCTCTTTTGAAGATGTCAGTATATTTTCTATTCAGCTCTAAATCTTATATCCCATTTTACCTGTCTACCATCATTTTCTTGAACCAACTTCTCCTTATATCTAGTCTAATGTGAGTTTTTCAGTTTAGAGAATGCAACTTCTTCTTTTCTTGTTCTTCCTCTTAAAGGTTAATGAAATCATTAACTTAAAATAAAAAAATAAATGAAAAATGCGAACTTTTTAAATACTAAAGAGTTCATTGTGGTTCTACTAGTAAGGCATTTTTTTTCCTTAACAGTCATACCTAGTCAAGGTTGTTTTTGTCTAATGAAATCCCTAACACTTTCCTCTGATTTCTGTTTTCAATACACATATCATATCCTCCTCTGCTTTCTTTTTCTCCAGAGAAAAGACACCAACAACTTTCCCTTACATTTTTCCATCTAACCATTTTATTACTTTATGATTTTCCACTCATAATTTTCTACAATGTCAGTTTCTCTCTGGAAAGCTTTTAGAATTGCATACATTACTTAACCATGGCCTGGTCAGGGACTTTTAGAGAGAAGGAATCACGTCATTCTTGCATTTGATTCTCCTGAGCATGCAACCTTTTGTTTATTTCAGCAAATGCCTTTCCACCTATGGTTACACCATGTCCCACTTTGCGAGGGACAGTCCCTCTTTGGGCAGCTGTGCCCTGCAAAACAATTGTAAAAATGGCAAATATCCTGAGATTTTAGGACAAAATTATTTCCTATAGTCTATGTAATAGTTGCATAAAACAGCTATTCTGTATCCGAAACACCTAAATGTTATAAGAAACAGAATAAGCAACTAAAATGCTACAAGAATAAGTTTTTATTTAGGCAAAAAAGAGAAGTTCTGCCCTTTGTACTGGCCGTGGGTATGTTTCAGCCTGCAAAATCTGATGTTTGTACCAAAAATGTCCTACTTTGGGCTTTTGAATAGGTGGCAACCCTATTTCTACTCTGTGAATGTGATTCATTTTTTCCCAGTAAAACTATTTACAGATTACCCTTGCTTTTCTGCTGTCTCTGAGCACCTAAAATTATGTGCTCAAACTACAAAAACTCAAGTGAAACATCTTCCTTTTTTTATGCACTAAACCATGGATACTACCTCTCAGCGCAGTCTGATAGCTTCTTTTTTCCATCCTAAGGATGATCCATTTTCCATGTTGTATTATTCTTTTTCTTTTCAAAACCTCTGAGAAAATAATTGTCTATTCAGTGCCAGATCAGATCTCTATCACTAAGACCATGAATAACACAAGTCTCAGATGTATGCATGTAGCAATCCATTACCTGCTGTACTCTTTGGAGAGATTGTTCCGTTTATTACCAACCACTGTTCTTATTCTCTCCAGCAAATTCCCTACGCACCTCAGAGTTTTATCTCCACCATATCATCTCAATCATTTTTATAACCTATTTTATCCTGTATAGCATCATGGGTAACCAGAGTGTAGCCCAGCAAGTTACGGATACAATATAAGGCATTAAACAATACTGGATGGGACAACAGTTTGGATCTACAGCAAGTGCTGAAGTCCAAGCACTTGAAAACATCACAACATATACACAATTACATTCAACACACACACACACACACACACACACACACACACACACACACACACACACACACACACACACCCCATAACACACACCTCAAAGTATGTTTCAGTGTACTCAGCCCACAAACCACCTACTTTCAAGAAACTGGACTTTCAGTGTTGTAGATTCATCCAAATAAGATTTACAGATGTAATTGTAAATGAACATTTATATCTCCAGGCAGATTATGTCTGATAAATGCTTTCTGTCTGTTCCTTAGTAACAGATATATAAAAACTGGTTAAACTGCATTGATATGACATTTTAGTCATGAAGCCATGGTAAATTGAATCCCAGTGCAGGTTAGTCTCTCTAAATTTTTGTTATTTCTCCCTCGATATCTTCCCCATCACCATTCTTATTGCTGTGACCAGGTTCACCAGTCAGTAGCTTCCCGTGTTAGTATGGCCCCAAATGTACAGGCACTAACGTGGTCTAGCTGTATAGTGACCCTCCTTCAGCAATTAATCTTTTGAACAGTTTTGTTAGCAGCTAACAAAACAGCCATGTGTTAGATGACTTTGAGTTGGTGGATTCCATCTACCTACCAGGCCTTATCCAAAGTGTAAATAACCCTCTTTTCATCCTTTTTTTGTCAGTCTTGCTATCTATCCAAATTCCTGTCTTGTCTCATCTGTTCCCTTTCAAATGCAGAATCCTGCCCTTTTCTTTTATTGCGAGGACAAAAACATTTATTCAGATTTCCTTCTTTGTTTCCCTCTATTGTATTATCTTCTAATCCTTAACTCACCTACTAAATCTTGTTTCTGATATGCTTGTTCCCTCCTATGCCTTAAGAACCCTTTCATCTTGTTTTTCTGAGTTTCTTCTTCACGTTTTACAGTTCACTCTGATCATTCTAGAAGTGTTCTATCTAGCCCACCAAGTACTTTCTTTTCCTCCTGTTTCCTCATTAACTGTTTTTTATCAATCTAGCACTGTCAAGTCATAGCTGTCTCCTCTAGTGACACCATGAACCATCACCAAGATCCACAGCTTGTTACAGCCACACTGGCTTCCTTCTTGAATTTGTCTTTCTTCTCATCCTTGGATTCTTTCTGATTGTTTACCAATGGAGATCATACCTTATTTTTTTATTTAGTTGTTCATTAAGAAGGTGGGGTTGGGCAGTGCAAAGATGTTTTATAGTAGTGGATTGTACAGGCAGCAGTTATGTATAAAAATTGTTTTATCATTTCAGTAAGAGGTTGAGAATATTATGTTTAAGGAACGTATTTGGATAGTATTGTACAGTGAAAAATGTTAACTATTTGACGAGCATGTACAAGACCAGGACTGGTTAAGATGTTGTTTAAGCAGTAGTTTAAAACTACTGAGTTTGCTGGAGAGTTTTATTTGCATGGAGATACTATTCCAGACTTTAGCAATACATTGGGAGTAGATTGAGTCTCCTGCAACATTATTCAACTTATTTGGAAGTAGTAAGAATTTGTTACTAGAGCGGAGGTCCCTTGCTGGACAGGTGTTGTAGTGCAGGGCATTTTCTGGATGATGAATGAGTTTGTGTGCTGAAGTCAGTTGTGAATATGTTAGATAGTTGTGCAGCTCAAGCCATTTAAGTTGCTTTATGCTAAGACAATGGTGGGTTCTATGAGACAGACTGGTGGAACATGTAACTATTTTATTCTAGCAGGAGGCAAGTTTCTTTCTTTGAGTACTGTTTATGTTTGTTAGGATAGGAGCAGCGTATAAGACAATCGGCAGTAAAAAGGAGGTGGCTAGAGTTTTTATTGCAGTATCTGTAAGGAATCCATTGAGCCTATAAAGGAAGCTTAGTTTCTGGTGTGTAGATTTAATGGTGTGCAGTATATGCTGATCATATTTGAGACTGTCATCTATTATAATACCTAGAAGTTTACTGTGAGTTACAGTTTCAATGACAGTATTATTTGCTGACTTTATGGTAAAAGATTGCTTTTGATTTTGGCAACTTTTTGAGGTGAAAAACCATTAACTTAGCTTTATTGGGGTTGAGTAAGAGGTGTGATTCTTTGAGCCAGGTTTCTACAGAAGAGAAAGATTTCTGGGTAATGTCTTGGAGCTTACTTATTGTTGAGGCTGCACATATTAATGTTGAGTTATCTGCATACTGAACTAAACTAGCATGGTGAGTGAAGGTGTGGAGGTCATTAACAGATATATTAAATAGTAGAGGAC
Organism: Protopterus annectens; assembly: GCF_019279795.1. Lineage (NCBI taxonomy): Eukaryota > Metazoa > Chordata > Ceratodontiformes > Protopteridae > Protopterus > Protopterus annectens. Next base: position 1,299,810,477 of record NC_056739.1, read on the forward strand.
CCAGGATAGGGCTCTGAGGGACACCTGTAGTAACTAGTTGAAAGGATGAGTAGGTTTGTTGCCATTTAACATCTAGTTGCCTTCCAGATAGGTAACTAAGAAACCACAACAAAGAAGTATTGTGAAAGTTCTATTGAGGAGACTCAAACAAGCATTTGCTGGTGCGAGACAGTATCAGATGCCTTTTACAAGTCTAAAAACATAGTGGACACAAGCAGATCATCATTTCTATGTCAGTTTATTACATTGGTAAAATGTAGTAGAGCAGCCATGTTGTGTTTCTGAGAGCAGGTTATTTGTGGTTCAGTATTGTATCAGCTGCATATGGATGCATTTCTCTAATATTTTGGAGAGGTAGGAGAGAATCTCTATCGGTCTGTAGTTATTAACGTCTGTAGATGTGGTGCCTTTCTGCAGTGCTATGATGTAGGATTTTTTCTATGGTGATGGGGCCTATTTTTCTGCTATGACCCTATTAATTAGTATGAACACAGGGAAGGCTATAACTTCTGCAGCCATTTTTAGATAGTCTGTTGGTAGTTGGCCTACAGCTACAGAAGTAGTTTTTAGTTTAAGGAGCAACTTCCTTACAAGAGGTAGGTACTGGACTAAAACTGAAGAGCTGTGGGTGGTTTTGACTGGACAGGGGTAGAGTGTGGGGGGCAGATGTGTTGGTGTCTAAGACAGATAATGCTGATTATATAAAGTAGGAATTAAACTGTGTGGGGATAGAGTCTGTCATATCATCTGTTTATAGAGTGGGACTAGTGGTCTTGCCAGGGCAGAGTAGTTTATTTAGTGATGCCCAAAAAGGTTCTGGGTGGTTTATATGTTTGTCTTTTAGGTTGGTATAGTATGTTTGCTTATCCTGTTTGACATGGAATTTTGCAAGGTTTCTGAGATGTCTAAATTGTTGGAGAGCATTTTGAGTTCTGTTTTTATGTCAGTTTTTCCAGGCTTTATTCCTTTTTATCATGTCAGTCATGGTGTGAGGTTGTACTTTACTGTTATTACATATTGGGGATAAATTATTTTAAGGTCTCTAAGAATACATTATTAAAGTGTTCTACAGCAGTATCTAACAGCATTGTTTCAAGTAGATTCCAGTTATATTTTTTTTAGTATTTCATTGAAAATATCTTTGCTAAAATTGGTTGCATTTCATATATGATCATAGATAATATGTCTATTTAGATTATGGTGAGTTCTAATAGCATATGTTGGTATGTGGTCACTTATACTATCTGAGAGGCAGCCTACTTTTGTTAGTTTGCCTGGTTTGTTTGTAAGAATCCAGTCTAAAGTTGAATGTCTCCTTGAGGTTATATTGATTCTAGTAGGTGTGGCAATTAACTATATGAAGTTGTACAAGTTTATGGATTCAGTGGGGGGAGTGGACTTTATGAGTTGCCAGTCTATGGTCTCAAAGTATTATAGCTTCATGGTTAATTTGCTGGGATATCCAATACAGGGTGCTTTCAGCAGTATCAATGTTATTCCCTGGTGGTATATAAATTCCTGTTAAACATGTAGTTTTCCTATTGTCGATTTCAGGAGTGTTATTAGAATTTCTGCATTGTTAAATTTGGGTATTTCCTGTGGGTAAAGGTGCTGGTTAGTGAATTTCTGTAGATGATTGCTGCACCACCTGCATGACTGTTTTGTCCATCATGCCTGAGTATTTTGCATCCTGAAGGGTGATCTTGTTATCCTTTATTTCTTTATATAACCAGTTGTTAGTAGTTATGTCTACATCAGGAGTGTATATAGTAAGATAAGCATGTGTGTCATGGATTTTACTGCACATACTTCTTAGGTTCCTGTTTAGTAAGTTGAGTTTGGATTCTCCTTTTTGTTGAGATGTATTAGGTGGCTGGTTTATTTTAGGGGTGGAAGTGATGATTTTATGAACACTGGGACCAGGGTTGTGGTGAATATCTATGCTAATTTTTGGAATTGATATTTTACGGTGGGAAGAATGTGGCCAGCTATATTTTGGTCTTGGTTTGATATCTGATCATAAATCTGGATGCTTGGTTTTAAGATATTTATACAAAAACAAATTTGATGTGGTTTGTTTGTAGAGATAAGGTGTTATGGAGAACTATAGGCTAGGTAGATGTTGATATTCTTCATGAGGACTGGTTAAAGTCCTAAGTATTTGAAGGAGGTGGATTTGATAATTGGTGATAAAGGCTACCAGAGTGAGGAGAAACAGTTAAAATAATCTGACTTAGGGGCATCTTATTTAACTTTGGTTTTATCTTTGTTATAAATTAGGATAAAAATGTTAGGAGGGTAGTGGGTTGGTTGTAGATTTGTAATTTGATAGTTATAGGAGGCAAGGATTAAGAATTTGTGAGACAGTTTTGCATGGTAAACTAGAGTGGGTAAATGTATTGATTGTTGAACTGGTAGTATTGGTTACAGGAATATGTGCTAGCGAAGTATATACATGTGGAGTAAAAGGGGGTGGGTGAGATTTGGGGTAGGGGAGTTCAAGCATTAGCAAGGGTGAACAAAGCGGATTGAAAACTTGTCAAGAGACAGAGAAAACAGGTGGTGACAACATAAACAGACACAAAACTGCTGAGAGATAAGTAAAAGAAACAATGCAGTTGAAAAGGCCTCTGTGCTAGTAGAGGAATGTCTTGTTTTGTTGCTCTAGGACATGGTTTTGATAGGAGAGTTAGTCCAATATCACCTTGACCCGACTAATGGTGATAACAGTAAAAAATTGCATTTGTCTGTTTGAACAACTGTGTAATGTAAGGAGGTTTCTATGGACTTTGAAATGTAAAGTCCAAAAGCCTACCTCAACCCCAACAGACTAGCAAAACAATGAGAAAAAGTAAGCCAGTAGCTCAGCTCACCTCTTGTAAAATACTGGCTGAGAACTCAAAAGTGGTTACACAAAAAGAGAAATAAACATAAGGATGGGAGACAGTGGACTGCTAAAAATGAAATGAGCACAGTTAAAGGGAAAGTACCAATGGTACTGCTGTGGTCTAAGAAAATGGAGCTACTATAGTGGATAAAGTTCTTTGTTTTAGGCTGCCATAATATTTATAATTTACATGCAAATATAGCCCACAGACTGGTGTTCATACTGCAGCCTTCACTGTTATATACGTATTTACTTGCAGGGACACTTCTATAGAACAATAAAAACACACTAAAGAGACAGCTGAGTGCACTGAATCAATGTTGACTGGTCACAAATACTAGCTCAGAGCTGAAACTGGTTTAATAACTGTCTCGTGCAAGGAGAAATAAGAAAGGAATGGGAGGGACCAACCATGACTTCCTTGAAGGCATGCAGTTCCACTAAAGACAGGAGGAAATAAATAATGGGAGTAACAAGTCTAGAAAAATTAGAGAAAAATATAAGAGAAAAGAAATTGAATAGTATGAGTAAGTGTCAGCGTCTGTTAGGAAGGAGTGAGCAAAAGCTGACCAGCATGATGTCAGTGAAGGAGGATTTACAGACTATAAGGCTATTGTTTAGAAACTAGGACACTGAAGCAGCTGTCTTCAGACTAGTCACTATGCAGGCTAAAATATATGCAGAAGACTGGATGTCTCTAAAACTGACTTAAAGCACAAGGCCGAAGGTGATACACAGTTTGTCCTAATTAAATGGTGGTTGAGTTGAATGGATTCAGACCGTCTATTTGGACGAGACTGCTGTGTGTATACTTAAATTTCCAGTGAACCCTGAAACTCCCTTGCACTCTGCTAGAAAGAGGGGGGGAATTTGGATGGCAGGAAAGGAAGTTTAGTAAAATAACAGATATCTGAAAGCTAAGTACATTGATTTAACAATAGGGATTGTTTGCATTTTCAAAAGGCAATGTGAGTGAATGTGAAGTAGGTGTTTGTTTTAGTGTAGCTAGTTTTAGTGTTGGAAGGAGAAAGTTGGACACAGAAAAGTAGATATGTTTGTTGGTCTAAAACTGAAAGTTTTGGCTATACTGAAACTTTTATCAGAATCAGAAATAGTTTATTGATCCTGCAGGAAATTGTTTATGTTACAACTGTACAGATAAGCAGACACAACGTAGAGCAAACATATATGTTACATAATTAGATATGACAGATACTATACTCACTTATGTTACCCCACATATACAACAACAATGCCTGACACAGGTACACTGTTGACCATAGCCAAAATATTAAATGAGTTTGAAATCACATATAGTAGTTAATTATCACTGACACTAGGATATGGGATTTAACATTAGATGATGGGAATATGTGTGCAAGTGTTTGAGGGTTATAGTTAGAGTAAGGACCAAAAAATTCTCCAATAACAGACAATGGACTGAATCATATAAATGATCAGCAAGTAGTAATTTGAAAAAAAAAATGTACTACAAGTCCTTGATCATCAATAAAACTAATGTAATTAAGAATAAAGATACATTTCCTTGCTGTAGTTATATACTCAGAAGTGAAGTGTTTATACATCCAGTAACAGGATTTGTTTACAGCTGTAAATCTTATGTAATATGTTCCAGTACTGATTTGATATATATTGCAGTCTGTCAAAAATGTAATTGTTTTTATATAGGGAAAATTAATAGACAACTGAAGGAGAGAACCTCTGATCAATTATATGATATTAAGAAAGGAAATTTGCAAAATGCTTTAGCAAAACATATTTCTGAAAATGTTGGACATCGTTTTAGATTCAGGGCCATAGAGAAAGTACATATTAATAATAGAAGAGGAGACATTATTAATATCACTAAAAATGTGGAAATGAAATGGATCATTAAGCTAAATGCTACTAGGAAGCTGAAATCAAATGGATTTTTAAGTATTTCACTGGCAGTTAAAGCAAGACACATTGTTTAATGCTAGGCCTATCTGTGTCTTGTGATTCTTTATATTTAGTGAAAGTTAATGAAGTAAGTTAGAGCTAATATACCTGAAGAAGAGTTGACATGTGAAAGCACTTGTGTATTTTATGTATTTTTGAATAAAGTCATAATTCTGTGCCAGTCCGCTATTGGAGAATTGTGTGGTAAATATTCTGTTTTTCTATTTCATCTGTGTGATTTATTCCATGAGAACCATTTTTTGATTTGCTTGACAGTTACAGTAAGGGAAGAGGACAGATTTAGTGCAGTGTGTGTTTGATGGAGTTTGTGATCGGTTGGGAGTGTGTACAAGTGTTTCCAGGTGTAGGTTAGGCTAAAGAATGAGGAATGGGATGTTTTTTAGTGGTGTGCAGGCATCATGCTGTCTGTGGTGTGTGTCTAAGTCATAGAAACATTTTTTTATACAATAAAGTGTACGACTCGGGTTATAAACAGAGGCAGAATTAGGATTACAATTTGTATGTATAACTAAGCTGGGCAGGGAACAAAGCCCTTTTGATATTTTGTAGAACAGTAGGTTGATTTGTAATAGACAGAGGGCTGGAAACTGGGTGCAGCCTTGTCTCAGCAGCTTTGTAAAAAGAAATGAGGTGAACCTTTCACCATTTAGAGTGACTGAACCTGCATTAACTAATATATATTCTTATGATAGTCATGTATTGAGAAGAATATTGACAATATTCTAAAACCTGGTATATTAAACGTTTATTAAACAAACTGAATGCTTTTGTTGCATCTATACTTTTGGATAAAATCTTTTTCAATATTCTGTTACTTTCATAATCACACATGATCGATTAAAGTAAAATGTTTTGCATGGTCAATATTTTTCCTGTGATAAAATGCATACTGTGCCAGATGTATGATTTCATTTAGACTTTTAACCACACTTAAGTTAACGACTTTCGTAATGATTTTCTACTCATAGTTTATTAGAAATATCGTTCTATAATGACCAATATCCAGTTTTTCTTTCCTTGTTAATTAAAACTGTTCTAGTTTGAGTCACTGTGAATCATACTATGTACCCACGTTAGATAACTGACTATCCCAATCATAATAATAGTAATGAGATACTGTCAAACATTTAATATACCCGTACTGAAAGACCAGCTGTCTCCAGGTTTTTTTTTTTTTTTTTTTTACAGGACTTCAAAATACTTGACAGGTTTAAAATTATAATATGAAATAAAACTAAATGGCTATCTGCCTTAGCTTTACTGTTTTACTAGCATGTTATCTTTTCTATAGCATGTTTCTGCTCTTGTTTTCTTGTAGACTAGAAACAGTCACATGGAATTATTAATGGATTGTTCTCATCTTCTAAATGATTAATATAATTCCTGATTCTGTATTATCTTAACTAGATAGCCAGGGTGCTACAACTTTTTTTTGCCTATACCGACATTTCTCATTTATAATTATGATTACATTTAACAACTGAAAAATGTTCCTTTGGAGATTGGATGCCTGTGATGATTCCACATTAACTGTTGATCTTATCCATCAATCTTTATATACCATGACTCACTGTAAAAATCTACCCTTACCCACTACTTGCTGTAGTGCATCAAATAGGAATCCCTTGTTTACATTCATCTTTTATGTACCCATTAGAATTATATTGGTTTTCCTCTAACCTTCAATTTCTGCCCAAGTTATAAAATTTAACAATACCCTCCAATGATCCATGGAAGTCCTACTCTTTAGAAAACTTACCTAAGACGCATCAGTCATGTTGGGAAATGTATCCTCCACACTGGCTACAAGTACCTTGTACATAATCTTACATCAGTGATAAGTAAGGAAACTGGCTTAAAGTTTTCTGGTTGTTCTGGGTCACTTTACCTTTTAAGATCAAAATCACTTTAACACCCTCATTTAGTCTAGTATCACCCCTGTATCCATACATCAATAAATATATTTATAAGAATTGTATTTACATCTGGAGCCACTTGTTTGAAAAAGTCTGTTGGAAAGAAAAAAAAAAAGTGACCCTACATTACCACTCTTTATGTATCTAATCTCTGGTAGTTACACTACCAAACCTATCATTTTTGTGAACATTTCTTGCTCTGTTGGAAACAGATGTTCCCTTTCCCACTCTCTAAACAACTTTTTCCATAGACTAACTTCCTATACAACATTCAATAAACTTCCTTAAACACCTAATGGATCTCTTTAATCCTCAAAGCTATTACTCCTCTGATCAAACCTTGTTCCTGTTAATCTTTTTTTCTTCCATACTAACAATTTAAAATCTTTCTTGTCCTTTTCCTCATCACCCGATTCTTTCTTACCTCAGTCAAGTATCCACTTTTGTGTATTCCATAAACTTCAAATCCTAATTTACATCTTAAATCCTTCTTTCTTTTCTTTCTCTTTCTCTGATCCCTTTCTCCTTCTTTAATCTTATCTTTCCATATGTTCCTGCCACAATATAAAACACACAATTCTATCCCTGCCTTCAGTTTTTACCCCATCTTATTCCCGCTGACCCACCCATTCCTTACCTCACAGATATTTTCCTTCCACTTTCTTCAAAATTTCTTTCAAGTCAGTATATACTACTTACATCACTCAATTTTTTTGCATTCCACCTCAATCCCCTATCATCTCCCTTATGTTTCCACCTCATTACTGCAACTCATAATCAGACGATCTTGCCTCTAACATCTCAATCTCCTTCTTTACCGTTCATCCTCCTTCTTCTTTACTGCTGTTATAACAATGCAAGTATTCTATCCAATCTTCTTGCTTCTTTGCACTTGTGACTAGAGAAAATAATTTGCTTCTAATCCCTCTCTTTTTTACCCATATATCCATTAATCCTAAATATCCCATTCTCTTAGAAATGCTTTCTAACTTCAATTTCAGGTTAATTAAGAGACTTTTTATAAAATACCAGTAAAAATTATAAAGAATGCATATAGTAAAATACAAACAATAAATTAAATAGATAAGATATGCACCGTAAAAAATTTCTCCAAAGCCAACTTCACACTTCTTAAGACAGAAGTGGGAAACTTCACGACACCCATGTTGACAGACAATAGAGATATGACTGCTGAATCCTATACAATTGCACTTTATAAGCACTTACACGAGTGCATAGATCATGCAATTCCTAACAGAACCAAGATGCTATCCTCCAAAAACGAAGTCAATCTGGTGGTCCCCTGCTATAAACAAATTCTACAACAGAAGAAAGAGACTGTTGCAAAAAAGAGTAAAATCCCATGATTGGAGGAACTCCGTGGTCAGCCTCAGTAAGAAGCTGAGATCCCTCATAAAATCCTCCAAAGCTAGTTATGAAAACAAAATTGCCACTGATTCTAAAGATAATGACAAAGCATTCTATAGCTATGTCAAGAATCTCAATGGCAACACTCAGATCTGCTCTGAGTTACAGCACAATGGCACTAAATATACAGAACCAACTGATATTGCCAACATCCTGGCAGATAGGTTCAGCGCTAACTTTACCCCTCTTGCATTCCCCTAAAGGGCCCATCTCTATACTGGAAGAATGCATAGTACCAGTAATCACAGCTGCACAGGTAAAAAAAACACACTCTCCAAAGCCAAAAACACATCATCCATGGGACCTGACAAAATCCCAGGCTGCGTTCTACATGAACTATAGAACGAACTGGCACCCCACCTAAGTACCATGTTCAATCATAGCCTCACTTTAGGCTTTGTGCCCACTGCATGGCACACAGCAATGGTTATCCCACTCCACAAAAGGGGAGCCACCACGGACCCCGAGAACTACCGTCCCATTAGCCTGACGAGCCTGGTCTGCAAGTCTATGGAGCATATCATCATGGAATTTATAAACAATGACATTGGTATTCTCCAAACTCTGGACCCTACCCAGTTCGGGTTTGTAAAAGGCAGATCATGTCTCCTAAACCTGATAGACTTCTTTGAAGCGGTCACCAAAGCTGTAGATGAGGGTAAGGTGGTTCACACAGCCTATCTAGATCTCGCCAAGGCTTTCAACACCATCCCCCTCTCTGGAATTATAGACAAACTCACTAAACTAGGTATAAATTCCTATGTCACAAGACGGGTTGCCAACAGGCTCACTGACAGAACCCACACTGTGAAAGTAGCAAATTCTAAATCCAACTTCAGACCAGTGACAAGTGGAGTACCACAGGGTTCAGTCCTAGGTCCTCTCCTGTTTGGTAACAACTTCTCTGAAGTACAGGCTAACACAGAAGGTCTTTGGCTAACAAAGTTCACAGATGACTGCAAACTTGGAGCCATAATCAAAACTCCTAACTATGTGGACATCCTACAAAAGGGCTTCACTGAGACAGATGCCTGGTGTCAAAGCCATGGCCTCAAGCTCAATGCTAAAAAGTGCATTGTCATCCCTTTTGGTAAAAACTCTGTACCCATAAACTACCACATAGGTGGTAGTCTACTTAACAGTGAAAGTGTGATAAGAGACCTTGGGACACAGGTGGACAGTAGTTTCTCCTTTGATAGTCACATCGCCACAGTAGTCAGGAAATCCTTCTACATGGCACACCTCATCACAAAAGGTTTCCCATCCAGGAAGAAAGAGGTCATTGTTCCCCTCTACTCATCACTCATTAGACCCATTATAGAGTACAATGCCCCTTTTGTATGTACCTCACAAGACATCTGCTACAACTGGAAAGGCCACAGAAATACCTCACAAAGAGGATTACCGGCTTCAAACAGATGCGCTACGCAGACCATCTAAAAAAACTCTAGCTTTACTCTGTTGCATATTGCCTACTCAGAGGCGATCTCTGCCTAACATACAAAGCTATGTCAAACCCAGAGCCGTTGGACATGCTCCACGTAAAGAAATCCTAATCCCTCCTAGCTACATGCTCTAGGGACCTAAACCTTGTTACCGCAATAAACAGAACATGCTGGAGAGATACATTCCTGTCCCAGAGACTTCCCATACTCTAGAACAAACTACCTATCTATGTCAAACAAAGATCCTTATTAGCACTCTTCAAGAAAAATCTTGATGATTGGATGGGAGATAGGAAATTCACCCCGGGATCACTTCTGTGGCTCTGCTTGACAGGAGCACAGGAAAATAATTTTCTTGGGTGGCAAAAGCCAAAGTACCATTTGGCTAGGCTTATATAGGTCCTAGGGCCAATAGCCTAGTACCTACCTATGAACCTATAAGTAAAAAAAGTTGACTTTACATTAAGTGCAAGCAGAGATTCTGCCAGTATAATTATGGCTTCTCTCTTAGTTTCCTTTGCACTCACCATTCTCACCCACTGATACTTATTCTCCTGTAACTTCTCCAACCCACTAACGCTTAACTTTAATTTCTATAATGTCACAAAATCCACCCCTTCCATATAGTTTCATAACCATTCTTTCTATTTTATAAGATTATTAACCCTCAATCATGCCATGTTGTCACCCTAACCTCTCCCCCTCTTTCCCAAACCAAGCCTACATCTAGATATCCATGTCATGCCTTCAAACATAGACCAGAGTGGTCTTTTAGTAGATCCTACTAGATCATCTATTACGCACCCATGAAACTAGAGTCTGTAGGAGGACAACTTTTTATCCATGACTGTAGGGGGGGAGGGCACAATAAAAGCAGCAGAAAAATGAAGAAAAAAGTGGGAACAAAAAAGACCATTCATTGTCTGATTATGTGCTTTATCCTAAACTAGGTTGTTGTATGACCCTGATTAGGATAAAGCTGATAGTAAATGTATGAGTCATAATCATCATCATAATGAACCCCCTTTCTTCCATTCTCTACATGAGGTTGGGCTGTCGTGCCACTTGTTGCCATCTCTAGCTATTCAATGCCACTCTCTTACCTTCTTCAACACTCATATCCAACTGTCACAGGTCTTCTTTCACACAATCCATCCACCCCTTTGCCAGATGCCCTCATTTCTTTTTGCCTTCGTCCTATCTGTCTCAAATATTTTTCACTAGACTGTCTCCTGCTTTTCTGCATGTGTCCAAACCACCATAATTTTCCCTCTTTGACCTTTAATATAATTGCAGCAACTATAGCTTCTCCTCTTATGTCCTCATTTCTTCATCTGCCCAACACTGTGTATCCTAGCACCTGTCTTAAGAACTTCATCTTCATCACCTCTAGCTTTCTCATCTGCTCTATCTTTACTGCCCAGGTTTCTGTACCAATCAGTAGCACTGGTCACACCACTGTTCTGTACAGCTTATTTTCCAGCGTCTTGGGCATTCTTTTGTCATACTACCCCTGACACTCTGGACATGTTGGCTGCAGCCCCTCTGATTCTAGCTTTGACCTCCTCATTGAGACGTCCCTTCTCCACAACACCCCAGATACTTGAAGCTGTTAACCTGTTCCACTTGTTTCCCTTCTATCTCAATTTTCAGCTTCTTCTGATCCCCCCTTTACTACCATTGCAGCTGTCTTATTAGTGCTAAGTCTCATCCCATGTGTCTTCAGCTTTCATTCCATTCCCCCACCCTTTGCTGAAGTTCTTGCTCAGAGTCTGCCTGTAATGCCACATTATCTGGATACAACAGCTTTGATGATGTGTCCCCTCTGATCCATTTGCTAATGTAGTTCATCACCAGTATGAACAGCCATGGGCTTAAAGATGAACCCTGATGCACATCCACTTCCACTGGGAACTCCTCTGTAAGACCAAATACTGTTCGTACTTAATTCACTGGGTCCTTGTACATATCTTGCACTAATGCTACCAGTGTTTTTGGGACTCCAAACCACCACAGAACTGCCAAAATCAGCTTTCTTGGGACGTTGTCATACACTTTCTCCAAGTCTAGGAATGCCCAGTTGGACTCCTTCCTCATTTCTAACTTTTTGTCATTTATCTCACTGCAAATATCGGGTTTGTTGTGCTGCATCCTAATCTGAATCCAAACTGCTCACTTCCCATCTTGCTGTATACTTTCCTGCATACTTGTTTATCGATCACCCTCTCCAGAATTTTCATGGGTGTGGAATATAAATGACTGACTGTGAGGTAAGAAAAATAAGGAGTATTCATACTCAATGAGTTTTATCCTAAATGGGGTTGCAGTGTCACCCTGATTAGGATAAAGGTGGCAATCATTGACTGAATGTTAAGTAAGTGCTACATATTTGCAACTCAAAGTGGCTAATCTCATCTTTTACATGGAATGTTAAGAGGAATAGCTACTTTTGATCTTCAGTGATGATTTTCTTTTTCTGGAGGTTTTATAAATACTTGCAGGACATCAGACATTAATACATCTCAACAGTCCCTGATTTAGCAAAATGTCTCTTTTTTTGTGTCATATTTCAAGAGCTCTTTCTCCTAAAATTTCTGTTTACTGTCAAATACATGAGGAATGCATGCACTAAATAATGGCAGACATTTGATTTTCAGACTTCCGATCCTTCAGAAAAAATGACTGAAAATGCATAACATGTTATTACAGCATTTCTCTAAATATATAACAATATTTAAAATCTGTCCCCGATTTTGAACCTGTGTAAAGTTAATGTATGCTGCTGTACCTGAAATCTTGTCAAAAATATAAAAATGTTAAAACATCAACATTAGTTTCTGAAAACATTGTACAGTGAAGGTGTTACTTTTGATACATTAAATTTGAGCATTTATGTACAGTGAAGGTGTTACTTTTGATGCATTAAATTTGAGTATATATATATATATATATATATATATATATATATATATATATAAGGGAAGAGGTTTTGTATGTTAGTGCAGTTATGGGTATTATTTATTTACATACTTTTTGCATAATATTAAAAATATTAGCACTTCTATCCTCACCAAACTGAGCAATATCCGAAAGGTTAGAGTAGGGTGTCTTAAAGGCATTTAAACAAACATTAGTTAATTTTTAATAAAAATTAAAAATGGATGCATGTGCAAGTTTACAATAATACATTGGTAATCTTTACAAGTTTATAAAACTTTAAATAAAACAAAATTATATCATTAAAAAGCACAGAGGGGTGGCAATATTGTAATTAGGTGTCAGAGACAATGTATTAAAAGGTACACAAACATTATTAAATATAACAGATTACCAAATATTGCCATATCCTACAGTAAATAATATATTGCATAGAGAGAAAGATTTAGGTTCTCTGACTGTACAAAATTTTCAAAAGTTCTGCATCAAATATCAATATTTTTTATGCAATACTTGATTTATATAAAAATCTAAATTAGCCTACAGGATGTCTTACTATGTCTTCATGTAATAGTTTAGCATTAAACGCTTTTCTCTTGGTGGATGTGTTGTTAAATTACTATCATATATTACAGATGCACAGCATACGCTAAAAAAAGTAAAATCATTTCCTCAGTTTGACGATTTCTGTTCAGTTGCAACATATGTTAATTTTTTTTCATTTTTACTTAACTCTTATTAACTTAAATTAGCATCATATGTTAGAAATGCACAGCATTTTATTAAAAATTACCTAATGCTGGAAAAAAGCAAAACAATTTAATAAGTTTTCAATTTCTGTTCAAATTTTTCCCCCATATATGTATGTAAACTTATACATGGAATTTTCCTTTTTTTAAACATCTTTATTAAATGATCACTTGTGACATAGACAAATTAACATTTATCTAAACGTAAACAAACTATACTAAAAAGTATACATTTACAAACATGAAAATACAATGCCAAATAATTGTATGGACACACTGTACAGTGTAGGTGTTACTTTTGATAAATTAAATTTGAGCATTAACTCATATATATATATATATATATATATATATATATATATATATATATACATATATGTGTGTGTACATCAGAGAAGATGTTTTGTGTGATAGTGTGGTTATGAGTATTCCTTATTCATACTATTTTGCATGATATTAAAAATATTAGCAATTCTGTCCATGCCAAACTGAGCAACATCCTAAAGGTTTGAGCAGGGTGTCTTAAAAGAATTTAAATAAACATTAGTTATTTTTTGATAAAAATTAAAAGTGGATGCATGTACAATTTTACAATAGCAGAATGGTAATCTTTACAAGTTTTTAAAACTTTAAAACAAAAGTATATCATTACAGAGCAGAGAGGGGTGGAAATATTATATTGTATTATATTAAAAAGTACATTGGCATATTAAATATAACAGATTAGCATATATTGCCATAGCCTACAGGAAGGAACATATTGCAGAGAGAGAAAGATGTAGGTTCCTTGATTGCACAAAATGTTCAAAACTTCTACTTGAAAAATCAGTAGGGCCCATATTTTTATGCAATAATTAATTTATATAAAAATCTAAATAAGCCCACAGATGTCTTATCATGTCTTCATATAATAGTTTAGCATCGAATGTTTAAGGCATCAATGTTTTATATTTTAAAATGCCAACAGAAAAAAGCCAGGAATCCAATTGTTTTATAAAATAGTAATACTTTAATTCATGAACATAAAAGCAAGTATTACTATTTTTATAAGATTTCTGGATTCATGGCTTTTTACTGTTGGACTTGTATTTTTTGCTTGGCTAAATCCATTTATTTGCTCGGTGAAGTTGTTGAGATTGCTATATTTTAAAAGTGTTGTTAAATTACCATCATATAGTACAAATGCACAGCATATGCTACAAAAAGTAAAACAATTTCCTAGGATTGTTGATTTTTGTTCAGTTACAACATATGTTAATTTTCTTAATTTTTGCTTAATTCTTATTTACTTAAATTACCATCATATATTAGAAATGCAGAGCATTTTATCAAAAATCAACTAATGCTACATAAAAGAAAAACAATTTAATTAGTTTCACAATTTCTGATTGGATGCAACAGATATTAAGCCCCTTTTGTACCTACATGAAACATTATCATAATATTACTTGTAATTGTAGTTGTTTATTTTTTGGTGGGGAGGGGGGTGGTCCACAAAATAATTTTATTTAAAAAATTGCTTGATTTTTCTTTTAATACTTAATTATTTTGAGCTTCCTGGAAAGTATTATTCACAGATATAGATGATTGGAGTATCTGCTGCAGAAAATTTTGCCCCCAGATATACATACTTATACATGGGCTATTCTTTTTACAACACCTTTATTGAATTATCACTTATGACATAAGCAAATTGACATTTATATAAAAGTAAAACTATATTAAGAAGTTCACGTTTATAAATATTGTAATTAAAATATATTGCTGTATATCATATAACCTAAGCAACATTACATAAATTATTCAATTCCTACCCCCTTTTTAAATGAGAAACATCTTTATTAAACCATCACAAACAACATAGCAATCATACATTTATATAAATGGAAACAAACCGCACCAACACAATCCTAGTTGCAAGCATTTTACATCACAAACAATACACACACACTCGCTTTTAAAATATTATACATCACTTATAATCTTCCCAATCATTGTATAGCTCATTTTAAGTCCTGCCTTCTTTTAAACCTAATTCCACCCTGTATATACTGTTTCCAGAATTCCCATTTTTTTTCTATGTAGTTTTCTAAAGCCCAGTTACTATATTGACTACTTCTAGTATAGTTGAGTTAGATTTTGATTTCCATTTTCTAGTGATTACTTTTTTGTCAGCCACCACAATTAAACACAACAAGGCCGAACTATGTCTAGGCAATTCCTATTCTGTATCATAGCTCAGAAAAATCATCTCCCTTGTCACACTAATCTGCCCACCCAGCATCTCCAAAAGTGCATCCCACAGGGAGTCTGCCAACTCACTGCACTCCTAGAAAATATGTTCCCAAGTACCTCTTTCTTCTCTGTCAAACATCCCAACATTTGCTGTCTACCTGAGAAAATTCCATGGAGTCTACTTGGGGTATATAAATATTTCCAAGCAAAAATCCTAAATCTTCTAGATTTTTGGAGACATACATATATCTTCCCATTGTTTCTTTGTGAATTGCTTATCCAATCTCTCTTCCCAATCCTTTATAACCTCCTCTGATTGATTCTTATAGTTATCATGCAGTATTTTGTATGCACTATTAATTATTCCTTTTTAATGGCAGCTTCTGTTCTAGATTTTACTAACAACTCTACCAGTGCTGGTCTTTCATTTAGGACCCCCTATTTCTTTCTGTTTGCCTACACTCTGATATCAGTCCTTGATAGAGAAGGCAATCTCTAATCTGCATTCCAAATAAATTCTTGGCATCTTCTTATTCTATCATCTTTTCCTCTCTAGTTATTTGCTCCCAATACTTTGGGGGTTTTTTTTGCCAGTTTTCTCCAATAAATTCCAGCCCCCTCTTGCCTGTTGTATATATCCCTAATTGTAGTCATCCCTATAGGCAGAATCTCATTTCTCCAGTCCCGTGTTGGCTTAGTTCTTAGAATACTTTCTGTTACTTTATAGATATAATACTCTGTATGATTATTGTTATTCTCCTTAAAGGTCTACATCCAAAATCCCAGTCTGGCCTTGTTTCATGAGCTTCCCCTTTGATTCATCATCATCCCTTTCCACTTTAAATTATAGTTTTCTGCTTCTGCTATGTATAGGAGCCTTAACTGTATAACTCTGAAATGCCTCTTCAAATCGGGTAATCCCAATTTGCCCTGTTCTACTGGAACAATCATCTTATCCTACTTGACTATTGTCCTTTTCCCATGCCAAATAAAGTCATTCAGCAATGAACTACTCTGAGCAAAAATTTATTAATGGTTATGTTTTTTTTCATAATGTTTGTTATTATAGTCAATACAAAGATGGCCTTACAAAGTAGATTTTTTGTAAATTTGCAATAAAACAAAAAAAGATTTGTTTTTCATTGGTAGTGGGCAATTGATGATTATTAGGCTTATGGATATAATGCTGCTAGATGAGAATGGACCAATAGCATACATTTTAGGTATTTTGTTTAGTTATTTATGTATTTGTTTATTGATTTAGTTAGCATTTGTTTAACAGGAAAGTCCATGTGAGATGACTAACATACCCCTTTTCAGTTATCTTGGAAGAAAAGCTCCAACAGTTTACAATTATTCATAAATTAATTATATAAAGTGTATATATAAACATGCAGCAACAGTTTACAATTATTCATAAATTAATTATATCAAGTGTATATATAAACATGCAGCAAAACATTGCAAAAAGATTGTAGTAAAGTATGGTGATGCTCACCTCTTGCTGCAGCTTAACCTAGCATATTACTTGAGTTTGAGTGAGGTAAGTGTGGCAGCCATAGTGAGGGAGTAGGAAGGGGACAATGTAGATGAAGGCAATGGTCGGGAACAGTCATTAGAGTTAAGATGTGGAAGGGGAAATATTAAGTTTAGGGAACTAGTGGAGAGATTTTAAATTTAGCGGGCATTAAGGGAGTTTTAGGGTTAAGGAGTAAGAAGGAACTCTTATGGTTAGGGAGCAGGAATGGGATTTTAGGTTTAGGAAGTAGAAAGGAGGATTAGACTTAGGGAGTGGGAAGGGAATTTTAGGTTTAGAGAGTGAGAAGGATGTTTTTGGGTAAGAGTTTGGATTCTAGGTGGTCTGTATAGCTTTGCAGGATAGGATGTTGTGAGGGCTATGTAGTTACAGGAGACTGAGTTAGTGGGAATTAGAGCACTTGCCTTTTCATGGAAGTGCCATTGTGCAAGTGTGTCATGAGCAAATAGTACACATGCACTTGTAGTAAATGTAGCTAAGAGTTATGGGCTCACAGTGTGAGTAAACTTGAGATCAAAAAAAGCTGCACAGACTTTTAGGCTGCAAAAACCTAATGATATTTTTGGCAGTGCATTGAATGACAATGTCTAGATAGTAACAACATCTACAGAAGTTTATGATTAATTTAAACACATTATTTTTAAGAAGTGAAATAGTATAATATCAGAAACTCCAATACAGGCCATTTTGCTATGTACAATCCTGTAGAATGGTTGCTACCAATAAGCTTTAACGGGAACAGTGCAGTGTTATGTATTTTTTAGGGGAAAGGAATGAATAGTACATTAATGGGGTATCAATTGTAAACTGGATTCTTTTTTTTTTTTACCTGCAGCACCATACACGTGGTATATGCAGTGGATTCAACTTGTTCAGTAGTTAAGTTGCATATCAGTAAAACAGTTAAAACATAGAGCTCTTAAAGAGAAATAAAAAGTGTTACTCTATTTAGCAACATTGTACTACATATCATGTAGTGTCATGAATGTAGGCTGGACCAAGTTAAAAGCATTGCACTGCATACTGCCAAAACACCACGTGAGACTTATATTTATTTTTGTTAAGAAAGGAAGCTGTGAGCATATTAAAATGTAAAACATTGATGCCTGATGGAGTTGAATGAATTTAGCATAATTTAATATGAGAGTATGGGTGATTACAATGAAAATGCTCCTATTTTTTCTATTCCTGTTATGATATTAAGGAGGGGTGCATCTTCTTCATCAATTAGCAACATTCAAATTGATTATTAGTACATATGTTGCTCTGGTGGTTGTTTCATAACTCCCTGGCTTCTTAACAAAGGATATGCAGTCACAATAAATTGTAGCACACCAACAATGTTCCATTCACATTGTCAGTTTTTCTGGTTTATAAGTTTTACAGAGATATTTTTTTTATTGTGGGCACATAATGAGTAAATATTCTCTTAACAGGCTGTTCCTTTAAGTCTCATGATTATCTCTGCAAAAATAATTTTGAGGTAGCATGTAAGCAATGAAAAATCATCTTTAAAGTTATTTTGATAGTTGTGATATACAGATGTAGATGAGCAGCACATGACGAACTCATCTGCTGACATGTTTCCACATTTTTATTTTGAAGTGTACAACTGTACACTGAAACTATGTGCTGCAATGTGATTTATTTTGTATGTTACATGAGTTTTGTAATGTGCAATGAATATGAACTATGAGTTACATGCAACCTGCTTGCATGCAGGAAACTGTAAAATACTGAATGTCATGCATTTAAGAAACACATTGTACTTTGCGTTTCCACGCAATATACATTTATATAATAAAGGTTCATAGCCAAGTACTAAGCAATTGATCTGCAGACCATTTCAAAACTACCCAAAAAAAACTATTCAAAATTTTCCTCTAGCCTCATGAAGGGCAAGACAAGATAGACTGGGAGAGAAATTGTGTCTGCTCATCCAATTATCAAGGTTTACTTTAAAGGGGGCAAGGATGCTTCCCTGCTTGACATGTTGTAGAAGTTTGTTCCAGAGGTGAGGGACACATTGTGATATGAATTTATCATAGCAATGTTTCTTGTTTATCTGCAGATGAAGATGTAGTTCCTTTTAACCAACTATTCGATGTACTATTAGCTCTGCAGAGGAACAGGAGAACAAATAGGGTTGGATATTTCATGGCATGAAAGGCTAGACATAGATCTCCAGGTAGGAGTCTGTGAGAGACTGATTACAGAGAAAGGACTGTCAGTCTCTCCTGATAACTAAGAAGATCAGTGACCTCAAAAAAATCTTAGTTATGCATCTCTGAGGTCTCTCAAGTTGTGTGATACGTTTAGATAAATACATGCCAAATCATGAGTTATATTCAATAATGGAACTGATAAGATATGAGTAAAGGGGAAATAAGACTTCTTTGGATCTAGTGGGGATGCTTTTGGAAATTAGATGGGCCAGATGAAAGTCTTTCTGAACTACTATGAAGAAGTGATGGTCAAATGATAAGGAATTATCAACAAGAGTACCCAGATCCCTTACAACAGCGTCTGACTGGAAGGGTGCATATCCTATACAATAAATGAAACTGTTTTGTTTAACAAAATGGACTATGGTACATTAACTATATGCTTACTGTACTTTACTTTGCTTTGGAATGTTCTCTTTGTTATCTATAATTGGTGCATAAATGGATTCCAAGCCAAGATGATGGATCTTTAGCAGTATATGTGATGAGCTATGAAAGTTACTTATTCTTAACTGGGATGTTGGCAGGATTTTAAGCAAATATTCAGAAGAATTACAGTTTTTTTTTTATCTTGGACACTTCATATGCCATAGTTGCTGTAAGAAAAGGGAAAAGAAATAGCAGTTGCTTCTCAGTTTTAAAATCCTAAACATTACTTCAGTTGTGGAACATATTTAAAATAAGTGGTACCAAGACTAATTTAGGACAGATGGCTACAGAAAAAAATTTTCAGCAAGTGTTGACTTCATTACAGGAACTTAACTTTATAATGGACAATTTTCAGACTAAACTTGACAGACTTCAGGAACAGTACAAATTAAAGTGACACATTAAAAAATGATCAAAGTTCAGTCTTCCAATAAGAGAGACTGAAACAGCTTTAAATGAAATGGATGGAAAAGTAAAAGAAGAAGAGACTCAAACTGAAATACTTATTAAACAAAATAAATAGTTACTTGAGAAAGCAGAAGACTTGAAGAGCAGAGAAAGAAGATGTAACGTGAGAATTTTTGG
Organism: Protopterus annectens; assembly: GCF_019279795.1. NCBI lineage: Eukaryota > Metazoa > Chordata > Ceratodontiformes > Protopteridae > Protopterus > Protopterus annectens. The sequence goes on from NC_056739.1 coordinate 1,299,830,812, forward strand.
TATACTTGAAAAATTAGAAGGAGATGACACTGTTTCTTTTCTACTAACTGAATTTCCTAAACTTTTAATCATCAAGAAAGTATATTGTATGGAAGAGAAAGAGCATACAGAGCTGTAGGCAAACCTTTTCTCTCACGTCCTAATTCTCCTCTGAGATCAATAGTGGTTACATTTCTTTCTTTCATAGACAAATAGTTGATACTGAAATCTACTTGGGCAAAGTCTCCTATAAGAATGGATCAAAATTTAATAATACTGGATAATGACTATACTGTTAACACTCTCTAAAACACAGAGAATAATATCTTTAGTACCCAGCTGTACTGAGAATATTTCAACCTTCTGGTGACAGGACCTTCAACAGTATCCAGAGAGCAAGGCATTTCTTATCAAATGAACTACTGCATTTTTAAGACCTTATGGACTTTTCTACAAGCAAAATTGTAAAGATTACCTGGCAAAAAGTAATCAAATAGAGTCATATCTAGCTAACATAAAACACACAATCTAAATAATTCAGCATCAAAAGCAAACAAAAATTTACTGTTTTTCTTTATTATATAATATATGTTATCTAGTCTTATTTGTGATTCATTTTAATTTCCTCTAGCATTATTTCTAAACATTTGTGATAAGATTTGAAAAAAAAAACATAAAGTAAATATGTGAATTTCATTCATAACAATAAAGCAGGTTCTTTTGAACAGATGTAAGGCATAAATGATTTTATGTTGCAATGTTAATATTCCTATATATTTAATAATGTAACTTTAATAATATATTTCTATTAGTTTTGGTACTGAATAATGCTGCGGTGGTGGTGCTGTGGTAGCATTGTCACCTCACAGTAAAACGTCCTGTTCGAGTCTCAGCTAGAGCGTCTTCTGTGTGGAGACATGCATGAATGGGCATAACTTCGTTGAAGGTTGTGCATCAGGGCCAGCAACTCGGCACGTAAAAATCTGCTGCCAATCATTAGCAGACCGTATTTCTGCTGTGGCGACCCCTAACCGGGAAAAGCCAAAAGACACAAGTTTTGGTACTGAATAATGAAAAACTTTATCAATTATGTTAGTATTCTAATTTAATCCACCTCATTTAATGTTTTTAGCAAAGTTTTTAATGCATTTTTGAAAATCACACTATGTTTTTACTTAAATCAGATTTCATGTTTCCCAATTTAAGCCCGAGCTATCAAAATAACTTATCAGTGATGCATGTTGAATGACAGTTAGGGAGCTATCAAAATGGCTTATCAGTGATGCATTTTGAATAACAAAAAATGAAAGTCAGTCACTTTGCGAATGTTCTTTTTAGTACTTATACATAGATTGGTCAGTTATTTCAATGGTAGTTGCCAGTCCTTTCATCTGTTTACTTCCTTTAAAAATAAACCTTTGATAACAATACTTAAATCATAAATATAGGAAGAGAAATGACGTTGCGCTATGTTATGTTATTCATATCTATTTCAGACTGTCATTTTCTATGTTTTGTTGTATAGTTGGCTTTTTCTTATCACATCTATTTGATTTGTTGATTTTCTTGTGCAACAGTGGTAAATTTGCTGTACAATATAAAAATTAGCTTTTGATAGTTCCTTGAATGATTTTACTGGGTTTCTGAATGGCTTTAGAATAGTGTTTACTTTTCTCTGACTTCAGCGTTTACCTCACACAATAAATCTTTTGCATTTTAAAAAATACAGATTTGATTAATGTGTATTAATAGAATCCTTGGTAGGTTGATATCTAGATCTTGCTTGTTCATCAGGGTTGAATGTCAGCTCAGTGAATCTGTGTAGTACCAGGAATTGATATATACACTGATAGGAAATGTACACTAGTAATTGCTGTTTAATTTCATATGTTCATTTTAAATGTTGATGCTGCAGCTCACTGTTGGCCTTGCTGTGATTGAAAAGGGTCTGTGGACCAGCACATCAATTCAGTTAACAAAGTAATTAAGTAAATAAAATACATACATGCATACATATATACATACATTATTTCGTATGATTTATAAATGACCACTGAGTTTTATTATATTTGAACTTAGTTTTCAAGATAATCTTTTTTTTTGTGAAAATGACAAAGAAAAATATAGTTTTCCTTGATTTGAAATTTTAGCATAACCTAAGAAGAAGTATATACATTTTATGGGAGAAAAAGTACATTTATACTTAGCAATTTGTTCAAGAAAGAACAAAACAGTTTGTTTACTATGGTAGTACTGGAATGCAATAACACAATTTAGACTCTAGACAGCATTTGTTGGTTTCAGGGTATGGGAGCTAAAATAGTTAAGAAATGTTTAAATTACATTTTAAATAACATGAATGGAAGTGTTATCGAAGGAGGAAATTTTTATTTTATTTTAATAAACAAGACAAAGTGCTATCAAGGATCCTAGAAGTTTGTTTCTACTAAAGCTTTTAAGAACTACATGGGAAATCTTGGGTTTTGTGATACCTAAGTATTAAAGGATACAAATTAACTTGTATATTCTTATTATTCACACATTTTTAACACTCATTCAAGAATTGATGAATTCATTATTTCACAAGATTTAAAACTGAAAATCAAAAATATTAAGTTAATGTCACAACCCTTTCTGTTCATAATTAATTTCTTAAAGTTGCAGTAAATCATAAGAAATTAGATATGACTGCAGAAATCTTGCTTATTTAACATCAAAAGATTTTAAAAAATATTTTTAGAGGAAATTTTTTTTTAGAATGTAATAATTGTAAAGAAATAAATATTTTGATATTGTGGGATTCACTTAAAGCATACTTATATGGGTTATTTATAAATTGGTATAGGGAAAAACATGTTGGATTCAATTATTAGATCTACTACAACATTTGCAAATAGCAAATAAATACTTTCAAAAAGGAACAAGGCTATACTAAATCATATTAAAAATATGAATAAAGACTATAGGTCTATTTTATTCCACAAGTCAGCTATACCTCTTGAAAAATTAGAATCACTTCTGTTTATGCTATAACTCTTAGAAGCATGCATAATCTAATAAAAAGAGCTAAAATTTGATCAAGAGCTAATCATATAAGTGAATTTATAAAATCTAGAAAGGATGTTGAAGGTATTCTATCTGAATTTAAATATTATTACAATAATTTAACTACATCTAAAAGTGAGTAGAATTTAGCTAACTCTGATATTAAGATTTTTTTTTAACAGTATGGAAAATAAAACTTTCTGAAGATAATAACAATCTTATTAAACAACATTTTCTATGCAAGAAATTAGTCAATAAATCAGATTGTTTATTACCTGTGTATAAGTTATTTCCTTCAAAAATTTTATCACGTTTTCATCAAGTCTTACTGGAAGTCAAAAAAAAGCTCAATTACACCTTCATCATTTAAATATTCCATAGTTACTCCAATATTAAAAAGATGGAAAGATCCTACTGATTATGCAAACTAAAGTTTTATTTCTTTATTAAAGTTTGATTATAAAAATGTTATGTCTATATTAGCTACAGAGTGAAAAAGTATTCCCACTTTGACAAAGATCAAGCAGGGTTTATTCGTAGAAGTCAATCTTAGGATAATATTAAAGGAATATTAACTATAATTGATTTTGTAAAGAAAAATAAACATGTGGTAGCTTTAATAAGCTTCAACATTGAAAAGGCTTTTGATTGTATTAAATGGGAATATTTATTTAAAGTTCTATAATAATATCATTTTCTTCAAGAATTTACTGTCTTATTAAAAATATTTATACCAACAATAATGTTTATGTGAAACTGGGTACACTTTTATCAGATTATTTTGAACTTAAGAAGGATACTAAAAGCAAGGTTCTCCCCATTGCCATTATTATTTGATTTAGGAACTGAAATTTTACCTAAATCTGTTAGATGTAATTCAGACATTAAGGGCTTATAATATGATCACAACTATTTACCTAAAGTAATGCTATTTCCTGATGACATGTTATTAACTTCATTTAGAAAAACAATTATTTTGTTTTAATATTTCTGGTTTATGTTTTAATAGGGAAAAATGTATGTTACTTAATTCAACCTCAGTTAATATATTTATTATATCTCAATATTTTGGAGAAGAAGCACATGAATAAGATTATTTACTGATTTTAAAGAAATCTTGTGAGGAAAAAAACTAAAATAGAAATTTTAAAAATATATTAAATGAAATAAATAAGCTTATTCTTATATGGAATGGGAATTTTTTCTTTAGCAGAAGGACTTCAGCTTATTAAAATGGTTTTACTTCTTAGATTTGAAATGTATATGCTATTTTTATGTCTATTAATGCTTATATTGTACAGCCAGCTTTGAGTACTGCAACATGTTTATATATTTTTACTTTTTAACTAAGAACAACAGTTTGACTTTCTTAGAGTTCATTACAGCTTAGCGAACAACTGGTAAATCTTTCTTGAAATCATTTAGCCTTGAAAGGAAGTTAGGTATTTTGTAGGAGATATGTCTGCTGAAAGAGAAACACAAACCATTTCAAGAGTAAAGCACGAGAAGTATCCTCTTGTATGCATGCCTTGTTATCTGTTTACTCCTTTTGGGCTTGGAAATGTGTGTTTGTGTTTGTGTAACAAATATTCATTTTCAGATGGTGCTGTGCTCTCACCTCTAGCCAAGGTTTATTAGTTTTGCTTCACATCACTAGAAACTGTGGCAGACATTTCTTTAACAAATATTGGATACCAATTCTACTAAGTGTTTTTAACTTAATTTATCTTTGAGGTCCTGTAGGTATTCAATGATGTAAATGCAGGTTCGGATTGCAAGCACATTATTTATTGCACTGGTGAATTCATTCTGTGTTTAGGTTTATGTTCACAATTGAGTTTTTTGTAGCATATGCTACAGGCATTAACTGAGAGAGGCCTGGTACTTAGACTAAATTGGGTTTCAGTCATAAAAGTATAGTAGGGAGGAGAACCCTGCAAAGACTGGCTGTGCACATTTGACTGTTTCCATGAATCAGTGCATTTTATTTTTAAAAAAAGGACAGGGGAGAGGGGTTAACCACTAATGCACTGTACTATTATGGGTAAGTCAGGCAGTAAGATTACTGAACTATCTGTTGGTTTTCCAGCCCATTATAAGTAGTGTACATATGGGCCAAACTCTTGTCAATACATATTGGCACAAACCAAATGTAGATTTATGTTTTTCTGACAATAGCACTTTTGATAAAATTGAAATACTACATCTACAAACTAAGTAAGAACAAAAGTGTAATAAAATTATAACTGATCAGTGGAATATCTGTAATGATTGGTATACTGAAACTTTTAAATGACACAAAGAATCCACTGTAAACAGGTTAAAAGATATGAATGATAAACTGTTACAACAACTGAAAGAACTTAAAAATACAGTTAAAGCATGCACTACCATCCCAACTGCTCCTTCATATCCAGCCATTTCAAATAAGCATGCTGTCCTCGGAGGGAAGATGGTCAGCTTTCCTTCTTCCCACATCACAGAAATGACCAGGTTCCCTACTCATACCAACAAGACAGAGGTCAGTTTGTTACCTCATGGAAAAGGTACATGTCACTCCTCCTGCACCAGCACATTGAACATCAGTTTCACCTCAACCTGAATGTGCTAGCACTGTCCAACCCTCCACTTACTCCTCTCAGTCAGATGGTGATAGGATCATAGCACATTACAGTGAGGTAGAATATTCAGATAAAAAGGTACATTCTACTCATCAAAGGACAAGATAGGTTGAAAGGCAGGAAGTGCAGATGGATAATTCTCTATATCCTCTCATAGAAATACCACACCTGGATGGTAATATGGCATCAGTCCATAGACCTTGGAAACTTACTGATTTACACTGTATAGTTAAAACTTTTCCTAAAATTAAACAAGATTCAACAAAAGTTTACAGATTAATTAAAAATTGTTATTCAAATTTATGAACCCACTCTGGCAGATTTAAGACAGTTATTAAAAGCCATAGTCCCGCCTGATATATATAACAAATGAAAAGACAAAGCTGGCTTGGCTCCAGCAGAGGACCCAAATTATTCAACTGTGGAAGGGAAAGGGGATTTAGCAGAAGTCAGAGGAAAGCTCTCACAAGAAATTCTGATCTTTTATCCTGTTAAACCAAACTGAGATAAAATTACTGCATGTAAGCAAAACAAAGGAGAAACACCAGCTAGTTACTTTAACAGATTTAGGGAAGTGGTTTCAGTAGATTCTGGTATTGCAGATCTAACGGCAAATGCTAAAGCAGCTTTTAATTCTGCTTTTGTACATAGACTTTTACCTAATGTGAAGACATTAACAAAACAAAATCAAGTTGCTTGGCAGAAGGAGGAAATAGATAAGTTAATAAAATTCTTGCAGCACTACATGGATCAAGTAGATAAAAAAAGAAGGGACACAGAAGATAAACTCATGCAATTGCAAATACAGAGTTTTGAAGGAATAGGTAGAGGCAGGGGCAGAGATAAGGTAAGCAGGACAGTGGAAGAGAAACAAATGTTCAGCAAAATCAAGTCAGGAGGGGGGCTTGTCATAGGGTCTATATTATGACATTGCACGCTCAGAACAGTGAACGACACATAATCGACCCCATGTAAGCAAAAGCTTACAATGTCGAAATGTCAGAACAGCAATTTTTTTTCCAAGGGAAAAAAAATCGTTCCGAAACAAAAATAAAAACCCTGTAAAACATTAAATAATGTGGGGGGCTTCGCTCCCACACCCCCCGACGTGGAGGACTGTGCCCCCCACACACCCCCTACTTAAATATACCAACTCTGAGATTGCACTCCTTCTTCTTCTTCTTCTTTTGGCTTTTCCCTGTTAGGGGTTGCCACAGCGGATCACCTGTCCACTCATGATTGGCAGTGGAGTTTTACGCAGTGCCAAAAAGGCAAAGTAGTGAAAGCAGCCAAATGTGTTCTTTCCCAGGGAAAGAATTCACTGAAAAGCCACTTTGCTATTTTGCCTTTTCGTGCTTTTCAGTTCAACAAAGATGCATTCGACAACCTCTGTCTGCGACAGTGTAATAGGGCTCCTTGTCATAACTGTGGACAAATGGGACATAGGAAAGGAGAATGCCTAAATCTGGAATAGCAGCAAATGCAGCAGTGGAAAAATTAGAATCCTAACAATGTACCTTTACCACCCCCACCTCCACAGTGGCAACACATGTCAGGAGGAATGATGTAGTGACAACACTCTGGGGGGAAGAGGTACACATAAGAGCGTTAGTGCTAGTAAATCACGAAGGGCCTTTTGTTCAGCTGAAAGTAAGACAAAAAAAGTTTCCATTTCTGATTAACACTGGTGTGACTTGATCTGTGTTCAAAATAAGTGATCATGATAAAATTCCAGTATCTTCTAAAAAAAAATGTCAGCAGTGGGAGTTACTAACATTTCTACTGTTTTTCCTGTATCTAAATCTTTTCTGATTTCTTTATGGCCAATTGAAAATAAACATGTCTTTATATTAAGCACTTCAATTCCAGCAAATTTAATGGGCTGGGATCTGCACTGTAAATTAATATATGCTATTTTTGTACTGCAGATGGTGTTTATTTAGATGTACCAGTTGAATCCAAAGAAAAAAGTGATTAATGTAGTTAGTATCACAGAAGAAGAGACAGAAAAATCATTTTCAAATGCAGATGACAAACTACTACGGTGGGTTCCTGATAGTTTGTAGCCGTAACATTCCATTGATATAGGCTTACTAAGGTTTATTAAAATCTGCTACACCTGTGAAAATATGTGTAGATCCTATAAGCCACTTCCTTGTATAACACTATGCTTTAAAACCTGAAGCAAAATATGCAATCAAACCTGTGATTAAATCTGTGCTCCAGCAGAAAATTATAGCAAAGACATAATTGTTGTAATACTTCTATTCTCCCAGTAAATAAGCCAGGCAGGGACACATATAGGTTTGAGCAGGACTTAAGGGCAGTAAATAAGGTTGTCATCCATTCATATCCTGTGCTGCTAAATCCAGCAACTATATTAATTTGCATACCATATTGGGTACTTGCTTTTCTGTAGTAGATGTATGTTCAGCTTTCTTTTCTATTCCTACTCATCCAAATAGTCAGTATTTATTAGCCTTTACATATGGAGAAATGCAATAAACATGGCAGCGACTGCCACAAGGGTTAATTGACAGTCCCTCAATGTTTTCATAAATTGTAAAGCAGGCATGACAGGCCTTGGGTCAACTGGTTCCCTAGGCAAAAGGTTTCCACAGTGCCCCCCAACACCACCCTATGCCCCCATCCTGATCTATCTACACCATCCAGATTACAAGAAAAGTGCCCCTGCTCGAGCAGAACCACTGGTGGACACCTAGTTGGCCTATGCCTAAGGCCGGCTATGAAAGCGGGACCTTGAAGAAATCTGATTCCCATGCAAATCTGTATTGCTGCAGTATGTCTTTGATTTATTTATAGCTTCAGACACACTAATACATTGCCATCAGGACACTGTACATTTACTGACTGAATTAATACAGAAAGGACATAAAGTATCAAAAGAAAAACTTCCATTATGGTCACCTAAAGTAAAGTACTTAGGACACTTAATCTCACACTGATAGAGGCATCTTCTGCCTTCATGTGTTGACACTATTATAAAAGCACCTTGTCTTCTCACTCAGAAACAGCTGCAAGCTTTTCTAAGTTTGGCTGGATACTGTAGGCAGTGGATACCAAATTACTCAGAAAAAGCTAGACTTTTGACTGACATCCTTAAACAAGACACACCAGAGCCATTGCCCTGGAAAGAACAGGAAGAAAATGCTTTTACATTGTTAAAGCAAGCCCTTGCTACAGCCCCAGCCTTGGGACTTACAGATTATAAGAAACCTTTTACTTTCTTCTGTCAAGAAAAAGGGGGTTATGCAGCAAGGGTGCTAGTTCAAAAACATGGTGATTTATTTAGTCCTACTGCATATTACAGTTCATTGTTAGACCCAGTGGATAGAGGATTGCCGGGCTGTCTGCAGGCAGTAGCAACAGCTGCACTGATGGTAAAACAATCTGCAGCATTTGTCCTAGGACACAAACTTACAGTTGCAGTACCCCATGCTGTATCTGCACTGTTACTGAAATCTAAAATGCAGCATCTCACAACTGCTAGGTTAATTAAATATGAGCTGATGTTAATTTCAAACCCTTCAATCACCATTGAGTGATGCCAGGTATTGAACCCAGCATCCATCCTGCCCATGACAGATGGTGAACTGCATGATTGCATAACTGTGACTACCCATGTGCATTCTCCTAGACTTGATATGAAAGATACTCCAATGGTCAAACCAGAAATGTAACTGCTCATGGACGGATCATATGGAAGAGACAGAAATGGATGCCTCACAGCAAAAATAGCTTTACGGACAGACTATCACATATTGTATCAGGAAAGATTACAAGGGGTTTCATCTGCACAACTTGCTGAATTGATTGCATTAACAAAAGCCTGTACATAAGCTAAGGATAAAATTTTTAATATTTATGCAGGCAGCTGTATGGGTTTGGGGTATCCCGTGACTTTGGAGAATTGTGGAAACAGAGAGGATTTTTAACATCAGCATGTACTGAGATAAAAAAATGGGAAGTTTGTAATGGACTTATTAGATGCTTTTTTGTTACCAAAGGCTTCAGTAAAACTCAGACAAAAGGAGACACTGCTACTGTAAAAGTTAATTCACTAGCAGATTTTGCAGCCAAAAGGCTGCTGTTTTGAATATCAATAGAAATGTTGTTTTTATTATGCAAGAAACATCTGCAAAAGCTGACAATTGTAATGTTAATGATCTGTTTACTTTGCAGAATTGAGCTTCAGAGGCTGAGAAAAAGAACTGGCTCAATGCTGGTTGCAAAAAGCAAAATGATTTATTATGGGTACACTCTGATGGCAGGTGTGAAGATTGGGGAAAGATGGGTGAAGGCTGCCAGCCTAGTCAAATAGAATTTGATACATAATTCTGTCATTTGTATATATAAATGTAAAATACAGGCTTGTGTTCTTAAATGAAAGAAAACACTGTAAAATGTGAACTTCAAGACTGCTGCAACATTGCCATCTGCTGTAAGAAAAACTAAGCCAAGCATTTCAAATGTTCTTTGAAGTTAAAATTATCTAAATGATGGTGCCGAAGAAGCTGGCTGAACACATTCTTTCTATTGTCTTAACTTAAGGAATAATTGCTAGAGTGTACATGCGAAATGTCTTTTATTGTTGCAGTTTCCTGAGCAGGTGTTATATTGCTAGATAATGCAGTTTGTTGGCCTGGGAACTCCAGACTAAGTGTCGAAATGATGTAATGTGTATAATGGGAAAACCTAAGTGTCAAAATGATGTAATTTGAGAGGGCCTAGCAAAGATATTTGTTAGTGAGTTTAAAAACTATTGTTCAGAGAGAGACTGTGAACATTTTGATCTTGATATCTAACTTATCAGCACTCTACCTGTTGTCTTATGTAAGTAGAGTTTTAGAAGTATGTTTTCTTGTAGTAATAGATAGGAAATTAGAAGAAAGTTAGACAAGTGTTTTTCTGTTATATCAGAACTTTCCTACTGTATTGTTTTAAGTGTATATGTGATCTCTGAATTCTTAGATATCACTGTGGTGTAGTAGTATTGTCTTGTGTTTTTAATTATTTATTATTAAATATTTTTAAAAACCTTTACCTGTGGCTGGTTTGTGTAGAGATAAGTAAGCTCTAGAGTACATTGCATATTTATAGAGTTTATTGCAATAAGCCACTCTAATAAGCCTTAGATTGAATCATTACCAATTGGATAATAATATTGCACTGTAATAATTGGACACCCTTTTAAGGGCCTTTGGGTAGCTGATAAGTATTAGCTGGTGGTGGCAGAAATTACTACCGTATAGTGTGGGTAAAGAGGCACAGCTGGAGAATCTGTGTCAGCCTTTCCCAGGAGTGTCTGTGAAGTTGTATAAGTACTTATCTCAAAGTGTGTGTCGTGTGTCAGCTACCTGGGCAGGGACAAGAAGCACTGTTGGGGCAGAGAGAGTACTGGAGGTTAGCTTGCCAGCTAGGCTGAGATGTGGACCCTATAGCTGTGCCAGTGGGGAGTTTTATTGGGGACCTGAAGAGCAAGTGAGCAACCAGCTCCAGACTGTCTGTGATCTCTGTGTGTACTTAAGGGAAATTGTACTTTACTGTGTGTATTTGTTATCCTTTCCTCTTATATGAGACAACCTCCCTGGTGTTAGTGGTAAGGTTTGAGGCTCCTTGATTGCTGGGCCAGGGCATGGTCATCACAGCAGGATAGTAGCTCCTTTAGCCATACTACCTTGGTTGCTAAGAGCATACCACTTACTGACTCAGCAGGATTGGTTTGCCCATCTTTCTAAGTCTCTAGTTAGCCATAATCTAAATAATTGTGAGATCTGTTTTTCACATAATATTGGACCTCCTGTACAAAAAAAAAAAACATCAGCCTTTCCCCCACCTTGGGGACCTTTTGTAAACTGATTTTTTTCAGATGCCACGTTGTGGTGCATTTCAATATATATTAGTAATCGTTTGTGTCTTTTCTGCATGGGTGGAAGAGTATCCATATGCTAAGTGCGATGGGGAAACGGTGCTAAATAAATTGTTAAAAGAATTTCTTCTAAGGTTTGGGGTATCTCATAATATTAACTCTGACAGAGGTACCCATTTTACTGCTGAATTGTTAAAAAGCTGTATAAGGTGTTTAAAATTTTTTGTAGTTACATTTTCCCCACCATCCACAGTCATGTGATCTTGTTGAAAGTTCTAACCAGACTCTTAAAGTAAAAATTAGCAAAATTTGCAGTGAGACAGATTGAAATGGCAAGATACTTTGTCTCTGACTTTAATGAGTATGCAGGGAACTGTAAATGCTACTTGTAAATTAAGCCCACGTGAAGTTCTTATGGGCTGACCTATAAGAATGCACCACCTTCTCCACAAATCACAAACTGTGAACTCATATTTACTGATGAAACTTTACTGGAATATTGCTCAAAATTCATTTCTGTTTTACAGAGTTATTATAAGAGAGTCAAGGAGGCTCTCCTATGTCCAGCCACCATCCTTTGTCATGATCTAAGATCAGGTGATTGGGTCTACGTAAAGGTATTCCAAAGCAAAACTTCTTTGGAACCATGGTAGAAGGGACTTTATCTCATTCTCTTAACTACTCACATTCCAGTCAAGTGTGCTGGAGTACCAAATTGGGTCAATGCTTTGGATTGCTAGAAAACCTGTTTGACGTCTCCTGAGTCTACAGAAAATGGTACCACACCACCTTCTGGTGACATCACTGAGTCTCCTCCTTTTGTTACTTCTGATTGGCATGAGAGAAAACCAGTTTCTCTGAATGCTGCAGCAATATGACAACGACTTAAATGATTCCAGCTGCTGGGTCTGTGAATTTGTTCCACATTATGCCAAGGGGGGCATTCCAGTGTTACCTGTCCCTGTGCAACAGAAGCAATTTGCAGTGGTGTAACATTGCAGACTGGACTAATAAAGCATGTTATCAACTGACTGCATCAACACAAGGTGATCCTTGTTATGCCAGAAAAGGAACTTTCATAGTAGCCGCTGCACCGACACCCGTAATGTACTCCAGAATGTGCCACCTTTGAGATAAGTACTTTAAACTGAGGAACTGTCAGCCTGAGTTGGTGGTAGCTCATGTGGATGTAAAAATATCAAAAGAGTAGTGGATGTGCCTTGGCCAAATTTCTCCAAGTCAGTATGAACACCTCCTTAGGTCTCTCCTGAAAAGAGGCCTTCGGCCTAGTGGGATTTACCATGTCAACAAAGTATACATAACTAAATCAATGACTGTGAATGCAAGTATTCAAATCCATTTTAAAAGTACTACTGTGCATATTTATGGGGATGTGGGGGGTGGGTACTTTGTCTGTTTTAGGCAGAGGTTGATGAGAGATGTTCATCAATGTTACCTGGGGTAAGACTTCCCAATTGACAAAATGTCTTCTTGCGTTATGTGTTTCAAACCTTGCAACAGCAATATAAATAAAAGTGATGACAGCAACAGTTGATTGGAGCTTAAAGAAAGTGCTTTGATACTTCTAGTATAAGATGGAAGGAAATATTGTATTCAATGCTGATCATAATGGTTTCATATCCGTCATTGTCAGTAGTCCAAAAAAGTTTTGTTACTGAATTCAGACCTTCTAAATCCTAATCCAGTTTGGTAGTCTTTTCATGGAAGACTGAATGCATTTAAGCACATTTCACAACATAACAGTCAAGGAGAACCAGAATTAAGAATTTAAAAGTGTTACAAGAAACCAAAAATGTTAATTTTGTGTATATATCTATGGTACCATACATGTAAATATGCAATGCTTCTATAAAGAATAAACACTTTTATGAATATTTTTCTTCTAAAATGGGTGCACTATAAACTGAAATTGCCATTATTAAAACTTACGAGAGCTTAATTTCAGTAATCCACATTAATGCAATTAGTGCAAAATTTATTGCTGTTAGAAATCTATTTCATAAAAAGTCATCAGTTCCTTTAGTAACTTAGATGCTACATTCTGAACATGTTTTCATTAGAATTAAGACATGATTTTTAGTATAACATATGATGGACTCCCAAAGTAGACATTTTAATAACAGAAAAAGTACATTATGCATATTTATAATTTTCTGATTGGAGTTGCAGACTGGTTGCATTTTCTAGTAACATATAAATCAGTAATAACAGATATTTATTATAATGCAAGTCATCTGAATACTTCTGTTCAAATATTGCTAGAGCAATTTCTCATGTAGTAACATTTAAATTCAAAGACGTTTTGAGGTGCCTTTAGTCAAATGACCATGTACGTCTTGCCAATACCCACTGTCAGGCTTTAACTACACTCTCAAGGAAAAAAAAGAGGTCAATTAGTCATGGGATAAACTTGAAAGCACCCATGTAGCGGTCCATACGTAATCTGTAGGAAGATATAGAATAACACTGTTTAACCTGAAGAGGAAGTCTGTCCCCAAAAAGGGGGAGGCACTAGGTGAAGAATCCATCTCTTATCTGTCCGCTGATTAAGGTTCAGTTCTCTGGATTTTGTGTTATCTTTTATGTTTGTGTTGCTGAGATATATTAGGTCAAGGATCACTGGGTCATTAATATCATGGTAAGAGTGGCACAGATCATCCCTCAGTAGTCTGCAATGCACAGAGTACACGGACACGATTATCAGTATGTCCTTATACCTAAGATTCTTAAGATCACATATGTTTCTTGTTAGGAACCACTGGGGTTTTCATGTTTGAGATGTCTTGTGAGAAATAAATATAAAAAATGGAGTGCCATACTTTATAAAGTGTCTCAGCTGCCCTGAATAAAGGAGGACAAAATTATTTTTTGGATCCAGAAAAAAATATTACTTTGGCTACTAAATGTGCAAAGTCAAAGGATTTCCTGACAACAGTTGACTTGTGAGGATCAAAAAAGAAGAAGCTGCTGACCCAAGTGCCCAACTTCTTAACTACCTTTTTATTTTGCAAGGGTGTGTGCTAACTGCAGTGTCATATTTCTGAAATAATCTGTACTACACTTTTAAGCATTCAATTTATGCCCATACACCAGGTATTAAGTAACATATGCTCTTTCTAAAGGGTTCAGATATCTGGAAGAGTTTTAACCATTACACACAGTTTGCAAAAAAAAAAAAAATCAGGTCATTTTGAGATCAGAGAAGTAGATGGCAAACAAGATAGGACCCAACACAGACCTCTGGGAACCTCAATTGTTACCGTAGCACTATTGAAAGAGTCACCTGCAACATTAATTATGTGGATTCTGTATTTCAGCCAGTTGGCAATCTGACTTACCATGTGTTTACTTACAATTGCAGCATGAGGTATAGTATCAAATGTTTTGGCCATTTTAAGATAAGCTGTACGAATAGCATGGGCACTACTGACACCTTGTGCAACCCTCTCAAATAATTTAACAAGGTTTAACAGGCATGATCTCCCTGTGATGAAGTCATATTATTGGGGTTCAAACAATGAAATTTTTAATGTTATAATTAATGACACTGGTTATGATATGTTCCATAGTTTTCAGATCAGACTTGAAAGGCTGGGGATTGGTTTTAAACTTTACATTGTTTTGGCTTCAGTTGGCACTGGTAGATCAATGCATTTGTGTAAGTGGGCATAGAACACCTTATTCAAGTTAGCTTCTATGTTTGCATCAATAGTAGTAATGCTGTGGGTAATTTTAGAGATTCTATGATATAGCTGGAGAAGATTCACTCTTTTGAAGTCCATGAATATGAAGATGTTTGGCTATATGGGTGACAGTGGTTCTGAGAGTAAATGTGAAAAGTTTACGGTCAATCTAACATGAGAAGGAGAGACTAGGGGTACGGAACAGGTACAGGCAGTATCAGTGAGAACCAGATCCAGAATAGTTTGGCTTCTAATGGGATTGCTAACAGTTTGGCCCATGATTTCTTGTTCATAAAGTCCAGAAATCTCTAAGCATGCCCTATGTTAGACTTATACATACTCTAGTCTGGCTGAGTAGTTGATGTCACCAAAGATTATGGTGTTATTGTTAAGAGCAATTTCTTTTAAAACTTACACAAATCTAATGTAATCATATGGAGACTGGGAGGGGGTTCTGTAACATGCTACAGTTTGTCTTGTCCATGGTAAATTGAAGTTTTAGGAGGTCAGTTTGTGGGTCACTAGGTAGATGAAATCAGGTCCTTAGTAAATATGAACGCACCACAGCAGTTTCCACCAGTCCTGAAGTCATGGTAATTACAAAATACAGGTATAGTGGGAGAGCTTTCTTTATATTTAGACCAAGTCCCTGTTACTACACATACATGGATATGTTTCAGGTGCAGGAGCACCTCAATATCAGGCAACGTGTTACTGATATTTCCTGGCACTTATAAGAGGCACCTTGCATGGTCTTATTTAGTGTTTGAAGAACTTCTAAAGTTGTGATGTCTACTAGACGTCTTCTGCTTAAAGAGTCACTATTGGAGCAGCAAGGGCTTTTGGTAGTAAAGTGAAATCCTTAAATGAGTGATGCAGGCCATCCCTTGCAAAACAAATAGGATTACACATTGTCTCCTAGTGAGTAGGGAGTTGGTATGCCTAACAAATGAGTCACCAAAGACTAATACATTCTTATCAGAAGACTCCAGAGAATTTTTCTCAGGTTGATAGCAAATGTTAGAGGTGTGATAGAGAAGAGAGAGAGGTACATGGCTTTCTGGGAATTCAGTGAGTTGGTGGATTTTAAGGATTCCATGCAGGATGCACTGCTGGATATGCTGGGTGAGCAGATTGGGGTGAAGAGGGAGATTATTTTTCTGAGCTATGATACAGAATCAGAATTCCCTAGACATGATAAGGCCTCGTTGTCTCTAATTATGGTGGCTGCCAAAAAAGCCATTACTAGAAAATGGAAATCAAAATCTAAACCAACTATATTAGAAGCAGTAAATATAGTAACAGAGATAAAACAACTGGAATGGAGATCTTTAGGAAAGGGGAGGAGCAAGCTACACTGGAAAAAAATGGGAATTCTTTGAATAACCCATACAGGGGAGGAGTGAGGTTTAAAAAAGACAGGACTTAAATGAGCTATGTAATGTTTGACTGAAAAAGATTAGGTAGATTATAAGTGATGTATAATGTCTGCAACTGGGTGTGTGTCAGTACAGTTTGTGATGTAAAATGCTTGCAACTAGGATTGTGTTGGTGTAGTTTGATTTCATTTATGTAAATGTATGATCGCTTATTTCATAATTGATGGCTTAATAAAGATGTTTCTTGTTTAAAAAAGGGGCAGGAATTGAATAATTTATGTAATGTTGCTTAGGTTATATGATATATAGCAATATATGTGAAGTATAACATTTGTTTATGTGTTAGTACAGTTTGATTACATTTGTATAATGTAAATGTGCCTATGTCACAAGTGATAATTCAATAAAGATGTGTTTAACAAAAAAACAAAAAAAGATGTTGGTTTAGCATTACTTAACTGGGAGCAAGTACGCTGTTGGTGACTCATAGGTGAGCTGAAAGACTTCTGATAAAGCCTGTTCTTACAAGTTCTAGGAGTCTTTGGCAAGGATATTTCTTATGGCATCAGTGTATGACATTTTAGTGCACTCTGTTTGATAATGTGGTAGAGGCATAGAACAGACTAAGGATTCCTGATGCTCTTTATTTATTACTGTATATGAGAGAGATGCCTCCATACCAGCTAAGTATATATACCCATTTGCAATTTCTATTATCGATTACTGCTTAATTTAAATATCTACTCTCTGAATGACATTACTTTATACAAAATTTTCAAAAATAATACTTATGTGAATGTGAAAAGAATGGCTGATACGTCACATGAAGAATATCATCAATAAAATATTATTATATAATAATTGCATTATTAATCATGCATTATTAGTGCATGATGCTATGTTTGATGAGGCATTAGACTATTAATCATTTGGAAGAGCGATAATTTGCTACATGAAAGTGTGTGATCACAATGCTTGTTCATTTATTCATATATCTGCGTCATTGGAATTACTGGACTTATAGAAGTTTAAGTGTGGGGACATCATCTAAGTGTAGAAGATGTGTTCAGTATTGCTATCTGAGTAAGAGCTGAGTTTCACTAAATATCTTCCTGTATCATGAATTTGTATCCCTGTGGTAACAATGTCACTAAAACACAGTGACAGTTACAACAGGCAGAAGATTAGCGCTCATACTTAATAATTTAGTCTACAAAATTATATATAAGCTTGAATGAAAACTATTTATTTGGATTTAATTAATAATTATTAATTATACATAACAACACAAAACTGAAAATATGGTGTAGCTGTCCACATTCTAAGCAAGTCATTTTCCCAGACTCTATTCTTGTCAGGGAATTTCAAAACTAAAACTGTAGCACAAAAAACAAAATTCAGATTTGAATAGGACGGTTTCTGTTCCTATGTTTCATACCAATGATACTAAGGTGACAGCAAACATCATCAGTAAACATTGGGGCATCTTGACTACTGAACCCAAGATAAAAGGAATTGTAGAGGACATGCCCTGTTTCAGTTACAAGAACAATGTAAAAAAGAGCGCAAAGGCAACACCGTAAACACAATCCACTAGACGGAAACGACCGTTATAAGAACAAGAAATGTTTGAAGAGACTTCTGTGTTATCCAAAGCTTCCCCTGGTAGTATACATACAGTTGGTAATGTCACACAATCTGTGAGAAGTGTAACTATTGTTGTTACATTCATAATAGTGGTTGTTTTATACATCCTGACTCAGGGAAGAAATTTGTACTTAAGGCTGATGCTAACTGTTTGACATAACATTTTGTTTATTTAACTTACTGTCTACAATGTAAGGCTTTTTATGTTGGCAAAACTGAAAGAATGTTAAAGAACAGGGTAAGGGAACATCTGTATAATATTCATAGCAATTCTGCCAATGATGCCCTATCGAAGCACTTGAAAGATACCAATAAACAACATGTTTTCAGGTTTTTGGTCATGGATACTGTGAGACCTAGTTTGTGTGAGGAGGATATGAGGAATTTTATTGAAACATCGGCAGTTAAATGGATAATTCGATTAAAAGCCAATCAAGGCATGGATCTGAATGAGAAAATCCCCTTAAAGCCAGTTTTGAAAGGATGTAGTCCAAGGACTTAATAGTCTGTTGTATGCTTTATATATATATATATATGTTTTCTTTATATTTTATATGTTTTTTAAATACCTCCAATTCAAGTAGTTATTGATAAATATTACCATATATACATTTTTATATTGTTTAATGGAGCTGCTATTATGTCAAACATGCTGCTAGTTTTGATTTATAACAAATTCAAAAGGATTGTGGCCAATCAATCACCAGCAATGGGGGCAGAGTTTACATGGTCTGATGAAGCTGTAGTGAAAGCGCTTATCTGTTTTATATCTGCTTTACAACTTATTAAACTATGAGTTTTATGGTTCCTCAGATCCTGTTTTATTCCCCTATTATTTTAATTTATTGTGCTACAGTACTACTTTTCAATGGAATATTTGTTCCTGTGAGTGTATTTTGCTGGACACAATTTCAAAATTAAGCAAACAGCACTGAGAATTGTCAGTAGGAAATTTGTAGTGATAATGTGCTGTGCTATGTCAAATCTCTGTGGTTCAAAAGGACCATCTAGGGGTAGAGAGCCACAGAACAGCTGAAGATATATTTTTTTTTCATGGAAGGGATGGACAAGAGATGATTGTTACATTAATGGTGTATGTTAACATTTGGTGGTTGTTCTTCTTCTTCTTTCAGCTTTTCCCGGTTAGAGGTCGCCACAGCGGAACTCCGGTCTGCTAATGATTGGCAGTAGATTTTTACGGTGCTGAAGTACCAGCTCGACGCCCAACCTTCAACGAAGGCACACCCATTCTATGTATGTCTTTTGAATGCCACTTGACTGCAGGGAGGACATGCAGACTCCACACAGAAGGTGCTCTAGCCTAGAATCAAACGGGAGAACCTCTTGCTGTGAGGCAACAACGCTACCGCTGTACCACCGCGGCTTGTAGTAGCAGATTATTCTGGCTTTAGACTTAGGTTAGTGTGCCCACAGCATTTTCACATTACACTGCTTTTCATTAGAAAGCAAAAAGAAAGAAAAGGGTACTTTACAACAGAATTAACAAAGATGGCATGCCCCAAACACAATAGCTCATAAACAATTAACTTGAAGCAACCAGCAGCCAGACAAGTAGCCTTTTCTTTTGGTCCTCACCTTACTTCTGGCGATCAAGCCTCTCCACTCATACACCCAGGAGCAAGCTCCTTACAAACTATTAATTTCTCTCAGGGTAACAGTTAAGCAATCAACATGGTGTCATTATCCATAGAGGTGAGTGAGGGTTTTTATGGTTTAAGTTCTAAAGTCTCTCCATGGCTCTGATTTCTGTTTCCCTTTTGTGCTTTAAAATGCATCATGCAGGCTTTCATAGATGCCATTGCCTACATTCAATGTTAGGTGCTGTTTAGGCAAGTGCAGTTGTTACTGCCCTCCCATAATCCACTTAACGCTTTTGCTACTAAGGTGGGTGAGCTAGCATTTACCTGCCCCCACCCCATCATGTCAGTGCCTCCAAATTAGAGCATCTAATCAAATTTGGGTCATATGGGGCATAGTCACAGTTTACTCCTCTAAACCACAGAGGTAGCTAGCCCAGGAAGCTTGAAATCAGTTGAATCAATTTCATTCTTCAAGGCATAAGCTATTATGTGGGCACAGGTATTGTAAACTAGAGCTTCCACATAAAATGCATAAGAACTTGTTAATTCTATAACAATAACAATATGACAATAACACAACCTCAAAGTGGGCAGCAAATGACTTAGAATTTTATTCAACAAATACACTGTTTCCTCCATCTATCAATGTTTCATGCACTGGTTGCTTTACCTTTACATTACTAACCCTCAATCATACATTTGCTGCTTTTATTGTCCAGCAAAAGAAAACAGAGTTTATCATAACTACAAAGTGCTGTTATTAAATATAGTCCTAAGCAAGTGTTCATTAAACTACTAAAGATTCTGACTGCCAGGAATGCAATAAATAGCTCTCATTAGTGAAACAAACTGCAACTTTTCAAACACTCAGTAAATAGACCACAACCATTGAATTGTACAGCACTGAAACACATGCATTGACCACGTCTACAAATGCAATGGGCATGCACTGCTATCAAACAACATTAAAACAAGAGCAACATTGCATTCACATGATACAGCTTTCCCTTGCAACCTGTACACTGACTTATTCAACTTATTCTGCCTCCTTTATCACACAATTGTAGTAAAAGGGCAAATATCAAGTTTCAAAAAAGTTATTCCCACTACCAGGCAGCAGCATTTTGTTGCTGAAACTATATATTCAAACTATACCTGCAGATCAAATAAGACAACAGAGACAAAGCTTCTTAACTCCTTCCTTCTTTCCCACTAACTCCAAAGAAAGCTGAATGAAATCTACAAAAATCACATTACTAAAAGTGACACTGGCTATTAACGGATTTCACTATATGCGGTCCACTGGCTATTAATGGATTTCACTACATGCGGTCCAGTCATCAATGATTCAGTGAACATGACTGAGCAGAAACTCCATACTCTACTTTCCTTACTAACAGCTCAGAATTTTAAATGTGATTCAAGCCAGCACAATCCTGATTTATACCACTGCACAACTGTAAATGCAAGAAATTGAGCATTTAGCTGCAAAACCCAATACTAATTAGTATAGTCAAGTCTGAAGTTGCTAGAACTCAGAAAATTAAATAATTCTATGATGTGGTAATTCCCACATCTACACAACTTTCAGTGGAAGTCACAATATCACTGCCATTTTCTGAAGACTTTGATTACATGACTTCAAACACTTCTGTTTCAGAAAAAAGAACTTATGTCTTACCACAACGTTCCATCTGTGTTGTTAATCTTCATTCATTTATTACTGATGGGTTATCAGTTCCATCCTCGGAACTGAGGCAGCCAATATCAAGCTCATGTCAGCCAAAAATTCTTGAGCCAAGGTTCTACCCAGAATGCTCTGCTCCCTGTTACCTCAGATCGAGTTTGCAAGTTGATAGATAATAATAGAGGCTACCTCTGGTCAAAACAGATCTACAATAAAGGAGTACATGAGATCAACCAAGAACCTCCAGAAGGGGGACCGAGGGTGGGAAGTAATAAATGAATGATGATCAACAACACAGATGGAACGTTATGGTAAGATATAACTTCTTTATCTGATGTTGTTAATCTTCGTTCATTCCTTACTGATGGGACAGAGTCCCCAGCTACCTGTATCCTTCAGTGGCCTCATGGAAGGACATTCCTGAGCACCATGGAGCCAAAGGAAGCTCTAACTCTGGAGGCGAAGTCCAATTTGTAATGAAGAATAAAGGTATGAGGTTTGGCCCACGTTGCAGCTGAGCAAATATCATGGAGGGAAACCTTAGCCTGGAAAGCTGCTGAAGTTGCCATAGATCTTGTAGAATGTGCTTTGACTCTATGAGGCAAGGTGAGATTGTTTTTGTTGTAGATAAAGGTTATACAATTTCTCAACTATGAAGCCAATGTAACTTTTGATACAGGATGACCTCGTCTAGGTCCAGAAAGAGCCAGAAACAGTTGGTCTGATTTACGGGTAAATTTTGTTCTGTCCAGATAAAATCATATTTGCCTATGAACATCCAAGGAGTGCAGGCAATATCTCCCTTGTTAGAATGGTTAGAAAAGAACACTGGAAGGTCAATAGATTGCTTGATAGACCGCTCTGACACCACTTTTGGTAAAAAGGAAGAATTAGTTTTCAGTGATACCCTATCCTTATGGAAGATAAGATAGGGAGGTTTGATGCATAAGGCTTGACGTTCTAACAAGCATCTGGCCAATGTGATTGAAATCAGAAGCAAAGTTTTCCAAGAGAGATATTTCACATCACATGAATGTGCAGGTTCAAAGGGGGGAGCTGTTAGAGCTTGCAGAACCAATGCCAAATCCCAAGGTTGTACTGGTTCTCTAAAGGGAGGTTTTAGATGCATAACCCCTTTCAAGAAAGTTTTACAGAGTCTGTGTGACATAAGTGAAAAATCTTGAAAACCAATGTGGAAATTTGGGATGGCAGCTAAATGCACACAAATAGTAGAGGCAGACACCCCAGAGTGGAAAAGATGTGATAAGTAATCCAGTACCACCGAAACTGGGGCTGACAGTGGGTCTAATTGTTTAGTCACTGCCCATAGAGAGAATATTTTCCATTTGTTAAGATAGATTAGTCTGGTGGATGATTTATGAGATGCAATAAGAATATTGCTCACAGGGTATGAGAGATTTTCATGACTGGCAATCATTGGAAGTGGAGAAACCAAGCTGTCAGTTTCAGGGTTGTTAGACTGGGGTGAGTCAGACCCTGCAGATAGAAGATCAATGTTGGGGATGGGTTGAGGATCCAAGGTTGATCTAGAAGGTGAGGCCAAAGTAAGGGGAACCAGAATTGTCAAGTTCAATATGGAGCAATGAGGATCACTCTTCAACTGTGGTGCTTTCTTCAGAAATTGGGAGATGAGGGGGAAAGGAGGATAAGCATAAAGTATACCCGAGGGCTAAGTGTGGACTAGAACATCCCTTGGTGACTGTCCCCGAGGGGGGGATTAGGGCAAAATAGTTGCTGCACTTGTAGTTGGTTGGGGAGGCAAATAGGTTGCAGCAAGGCTGGTCCAAGCAGTTGAGGATTTTTGCCACTATCATAGGATTGAGGGGCCACTCGTGAGATTGCAGAATGCACCTGCTCAGTTTGTCTGCTATCACGTTGGAACTCCCAGGAAGGTGCATTGCAATTAGGAAGTGGTTGGAAGCTATCACCCATTGCCATATTCTCAAGGCCTCTCGGCATAATGGGTAGGATCTGGTGACCTCTTGTTTGTTGATGTACCAGACCACTGACATGTCTGACTGGATCGCAATAGTCCCTGACAGAAGGAATGAAACGCTTGCAACGCTAGTAGCACCGCTCTCAGTTCCAGGACATTGATATGCAAAAGGGCCTCTGTCTCTGACCAGGTGCCTTGGACCGAGTTTCCCTGACATAGCCCCCCCCACTCCATCAGGGAGGCATCCGTGGTCACCATGGCTATCAGTTGATGGGGGTTGAAGAGGCGAGACCATTGTTGGGGATTTTGAGACATCCACCAGAGTAAATCTTGCTTGCATCTTTGAGTTACACTTATCTGAAAAGAAAAAGGATGTTGTAGAGGGTACCACTGAGTGAGAAGTAGCCACTGAAGGAGCCTCATGTGGAATCTGGCTAGATGAACAATGGTGATTGAGGCTGCCATTGACCCCCAATAGTTGGAGTATAGATTGAGCGGAAGATTTGTGGTGACAGAGCACCGGTTGAACCTGTTGCCTTATTCTCTGAAGCCTGTGGTCCAGAGGGAATGCTGTGCAATTTCTCGTTTCCAACAGTACCCCTATAAATTCCAAAGACTGAGTT
The DNA here is from genome assembly GCF_019279795.1 of Protopterus annectens. Taxonomy (NCBI): domain Eukaryota; kingdom Metazoa; phylum Chordata; order Ceratodontiformes; family Protopteridae; genus Protopterus; species Protopterus annectens. The sequence continues at coordinate 1,299,854,945 of NC_056739.1, forward strand.
GGGGTCATGTTGGATTTCTCCCAGTTTATAGTAATTCCTAGGCTTTGAGCTGCTAGGATAGTGTAGTGCAGGGCTTCTTCCAATAGACGCTTGGTGGGGGTGGTGAGGAGCCAGTCGTCTAGATATAGAACCACCTGGAATCCTTGAAGTCACAAGTGAGTGATAACCACTGCTATGCATTTGGTGAATACCCTGGGGGCTGTAGAGAGACCGAAGGGCAGAGCTCGAAATTGGTAGTGACTGGCTCCTATGTGGAAGTAGAGGTATCTTCTTGAGTGTTTGTCCATTTTTATGTGGTAATATGAATCTTGAATATCTACAGAGCACATCCAATCATCTTCTTCCAGAAGAGGAAGGATAGACTGAACCAGGACCATCTGGAATTTCTCTGTTTTTACAAATTTCTTCAGTGTGCTGAAATCCAGAATTGGTCTTCAGTCTCCTGTCTTTTTTGGCACTAAAAAGAACCTTGAGTAAAAACCAGATCCTATCTGGTCTGGGGGGACCATCTGGATGACTTTTTTTGTGTGTGCTGCTGCTTCCCTTTCACTGCATGGAACATCGGGTAATACTCTAGATGAGATTGGACAAAGATGGAAGGGGATGCAATAGCCTCTGGATATTATCCATTGTACCCAACAGTCAGTGGTTATATTTTGCCAGGCAGCTGGGTACAAGGAAAAACTACCCCTGACCGTTTCCAGAGCTGAGCAGTCAGGCAATGCTTTGGGAGCACTGGTAGGGTTGGACAGAGAAGGAATCTCTGGAACCCCAGTTTCACAGACCTCCTCTGCCCTGAAAGGGGCATCTTCTATTGGAGATCCCCCTCTGCCTTTAGGGGAGAACTCGGCACATGCATCCCGGAAAGAGCTCTGTGATTTCCTATGCCACATCTTCCCACTCTTCTGATTTCTGGAGTAGAATCACTGAGGAGTGAAGTGTCTGATACCAATGGCAGACAGGGTCTTGCCATCTTGTTCGCACCTTGCCAGCGTATCTTTCACTTTAGGGCCAAACAAAGAAGCAGCCTCGATGGCGGCATTCATGAAGGAAGCCTTAAATGAGTCTGCAAAGTCGCAAAGGTGCATCCAAGCATCTCGTCTGGTGATTGCCTGCCACTGTAGCCACCCCTTCCATTGTGTGAGAAATAAGATGCATGGAAGAGTTGGAAATGGACTCTAGGGTGGCTATCTGAGAAGCCACGTTGTCACGGACCTCATCAGAAACAGCTCCTGCCAAGGTTTCAGGGAGCTGGATGATAAGATCCCTCTAAAGCCTGGTAAAGTGTGCCAAATAGTTCAAAGGCTTTACGGCGAAGGTCGATGAAGAAAACACACACTTCTCTAGTCTGTCAATTGCCCAGGACTCCTTGCTGGGTGGATGGACAATTTGGCTCTCTTATGCCAAATCCTTCTTAGTTGCAGCTGCCACCACCATAGCATCTACTGGAAGACCTCATGACCAATATGGGTGCTCAGCTGGGGGCGATAATATTTTATCCGGTCTCCTAGGTATGACTTTCAGGGTGTTAGGAGCCTTCCATGCGTGCTGGATGATGAGCTGGATGACCTCATTGGCAGGCGGGGTGACCCAGGAAGTAGGGGGCCAGGCACAAAAGGCCTGCAGGAATATTGATTCCTCAGAGGAAGGATTAGAGGACTTCCAGTCACCCCTCTGTCTAAGGATCTGGAGGATGTCACCAAAGGACACCTCATCAGAGGGTGACGGTGGGGACCGTGTATCTTCAGTCAATGACTCCTTAGTGGCATCCATGTGCTTCCTCTTGCATGATGCTTTGCATGGTACTTCCTCAGTGGGAGGTTCTGGGGAAGACTGCAAAGTGGGGGTCTCCTGAGGAGGAGAAACATGAGGCCCTTGTGCCTGGTGTCTTGTGGCTGTGGCTTGTGACAGTTGAGGCACAGAGGGGGGAGAGGACTCTGATATGTGGGATTTGCCAGTGGAGGGAAGTGCCCTGTCCATGGCCTGGGAGTCTCAAGAGGACCATGAACCATGAGAGAGAGAGAGAGGATACCTGGAGGGTGCCATCGAAAAAATCGCCATGGAACCAGGAATGCCCTCCCCCATGGTACAGCCACTGGCCTGAGAAGAGCCCGATGCCCAGTGTACCGAGGACCACAAGGACAACTCTGGTTCAAAACTGAGATCCACTATTGGAGTCAGAGGAAGGAAAGCTGCTGTCAGAGTAATAGGCTTTGAAACTTCAGTAGAAGTCGAAGGAGATGTATATGTTGGGGTTTGAGGAGATATACATTCACCTGAAAGAGGGAACTTGGACTTCGATAGGTGAGAGAGACCACTGGCCACAAGCAACTGGTCAACAAGCCTCAACACATCTTGTTCACAGAGACTCTTGGTTGACCTCATGGAGAAAGCTGATTCTGGCCTTTCTAGAAAAGGACTGTATTGACTGCCAGCAAATGGATCCAGTGAAGGAGAATACTTGGTCCTTGCTAATTCAATAGGTGCAGAGCCCGGAACCGAAGACGTCTGCACTGAAGAAAATGGTGTGGAAGTAGTCTGCACCAACCATGTCAGCGCCATAGTAGTTTAAGGTGTCTGCACTATAAATGCAAAAGTCTGCCCCAATGGATACTGTGCTGTCAAGGAAAGTGTCTGCACTGGTAATAAGGATGGTGCCAAGAAGGACTGCACCAAAGAACATGTCAGTGCCAAAAATGTCTGTGCAGTGGAGTACAGAAAAGTCATACTTGGAGCCGAAGGGGACTGTACCAATGGTGCCGAAGGGGACTGTATCTGCATGAACAGTGCCGGTAAGGGCTGCAATGGAACTGTCGGAGCCATAGTTGTCTGCACTGGGAACACCGATACCGGTATCGATAAGGATGACATGGCTGGAGCCAGAATCATTTGGGGTGGTGCCGAGCCTGGAGCCGACAGGGTCACAGGTGGCAGTGAGAAAGTAGTAATCAATTTCACCTTCTTATGAGTCGACACCCTACAATCTCCAGAGGGAGATGAGGGGAGCAACTTTGATGATGAAGAGGAAGAACTCTTCTTACAGGGTTTAACAGGAGGGGGTGAGCCCTCTGACCCAGAAATAGCCTCAGAGAAAGGAGACTTGAGAAGACCTTTCAAAATTAACTTATTCTTCCTCTTGTTAAGAGTCCTGGTAGAAAAATGTTTACAAATCCCACACAGGGGATCCACAGTAAGGTGGGAGACATTCAGCTATCATATGATATCCACCCATCAATAGCACAGGTCAACATTCAGCACTGACAAATCATGTGCTGCTATCATACGATATCCACCCATCAATAGCACAGGTCAACATTCAACACTGACAAATCATGGGCTGCTATCATACGATAGCCACGCATCAATAGCACAGGTCAACATTCAGCACTGACAAATCATGGGCTGCTATCATACGATATCCACCCATCAATAGCACAGGTCAACATTCAGCACTGACAAATCATGGGCTGCTATCATACGATATCCACGCATTAATAGCACAGGTCAACATTCAGCACTGACAAATCATGGGCTGCTATCATACGATATCCACCCATCAATTGCACAGGTCAACATTCAGCACTGAGAAATCATGGGCTACTATCATAAGATATCCACCCATCAATAGCACAGGTCAAAATTCAGCACTGACAAATTATGGGCTGCTATCATACGATAGCCACCCATCGATAGCACAGGTCAACATTCAGCACTGACAAATCATGGGCTGCTATCATACGATATCCACCCATCAATAGCACAGGTCAACATTCAGCACTGACAAATCATAGGCTGCTATCATACGATATCCACCCATCAATAGCACAGGTCAACATTCAGCACTGACAAATCATGGGCTGCTATCATACGATATCCACCCATCAATAGCACAGGTCAACATTCAGCACTGACAAATCATGGGCTGCTATCATACGATATCCACACATTAATAGCACAGGTCAACATTCAGCACTGACAAATCATGGGCTGCTATCATATGATATCCACCCATCAATAGCACAGGTCAACATTCAGCACTGACAAATCATGGGCTACTATCATACGATATCCACCCATCAATAGCACAGGTCAACATTCAGCACTGACAAATCATGGGCTGCTATCATACGATATCCACCCATCAATAGCACAGGTCAACATTCAGCACTGACAAATAGTTGTTAATATCCTGATTTCTAACTTATATGTTGGGTCAGTTTTTATCAGTTATGGTCTTGTCATATTTCCTGAGGTGCTACTTTTATATGACTGTGCTGCAAAACTTGTTTGCAGATGCTATGCAAAGAACAAGTGTCCCAAAGTGTTTACTATTTTAACCTATATCTTAAAACAAATTAGCTATATTCAATAATGATATAGCTATCTCTCACTATCCATATACATGTAACATTTTTTAAATACTCCCAAACATTGTTTCCGTGCATTCATTTATTCATTTGTTGCTGTTTGTTTACCCTGTTCAGGATATTAGAGAAGCTGGAGGGTAATACACCAGCCAATGACAATAAGAAAAAGAACTATGCTCAGATGGCTTGCCAGTCAATTCCAGAATACTGACATAGTCACAAACATACAGACTCATACATACACATGCACTAATGTGCATACACACGTGAGCACACAACACACATGCACGCACGCACACACAACATATTATTTCACAGGCTCACAGTGCAACTTCTGGCATGTTTTGTTGATGTTAGAAGAAACCAGATACATCAGTATAAGCAATATGGAATCAGGAAGGCTGTAGAGACTAAACAGAAAAGGCAGCCAGCCGAGAATCAGTCTAGAGAACAAAGCATGTTGAGGCAATAATGCAATGATAAGAATATAATATCAGCTTTTGACTTGAGTTTAAGAGAATTACAGTTTGTGTGCTGCTGTCCTGTTATAAGCCTACAAAAAATGTAGACCAAAGTCTAATTATAACTAATCAGGTTTTGATCCTGATTTGTTTTTGGTCAATATTCCTTCACAACATAGCCATATTTTTGTCTTTTTCATTCCAATTTACATTGTAAATTTTCTTTAAATCATCACACAATTTAAAAGGTTATTACCTTGCTCTTCACTATAACTGTTCACAACTACAGAAGAAACATCTGCAACCACTGTTTGCTTGATACCATCTCTGCTATAACCTTTGCTTATCTTTATAGCTTCTGCCTACAACAGTCATACCTGCAGGAATTCATACCTCCCAGCTTTAATGGCATTTTCTTGTTTGTCATGCAGTTCAGGCACCTCATAAGACTAGCTCAGCAGAAACCATACTTTTACTACATTATACTCTCATGTTAGACTGACACCAGCTCTCTGTAATGAACTCACTGGCATTAGTCTGCATGGAGGATATTCTACAGCATGTGCATAGCCAGCTACAATTGGAAGCTGACCACTCATGCATATTAGTATGCAAGGGCAGCACTGGCAAGGGAAAAATGTCAATATGTTTAGTCTTGCAAGTGAACACAAAAACACAAAGGAAAGAGAGCACAATCAAACGAACAGTTACATTAAAGGCATGCTTCTGACATTGTTCTGAAATGAATAAAGCTGGTACACATTAAGGGGCTTCTGAGTAATCATAATCACCCTGGAAAAGTTAATATATTTAAAGAGATGGTTGCAATAATGGGTAATGCAGCATAATACTCAGCTTATAATTTTCATAAAGAAAAAACAGAATCTGGGTAAATGTTCTACAGAAAGTAATAAAGTGCTTATTGACAATCATAAACCAAGAAGTTAGGGGTCACCACAGCAGATCACCTGTCCGCTCATGATTGGCAGTGGAGTTTTACAGTGCCGAGTTGCCAGCCCGGTGCACAACCATCCACAGAAGGCACACGTATGCATGCCTAGGGTCAATTTAGAGTGTCCAATCCACCTACAGCATGTCTTTTGGATGTGGGAGGAAACCAGAGCACCTGGAAGAAACCCACGCGACCACACCCCAGTCAAGGATCGAACCGGAAAACCTTTTGCTGTGAGGCAGCAATGCTAACCGCTGCACAACACTGATACCTATGAAAAAATTAGCTCCTTTTAATTGAATGCAGTTATATGCAACACATATAGCAAATGAAAAAATTATAGCCGACCTAGCAATGATCAGAGAAATGGCCTGGTCTGTTGCAGCATCAGTGGAACTGAAATTTAATTTAATGGTGGCCTGAAACACAAACCAGCTAACATACGTTATTTTATATTAGTACTGCATTATCCAATATATTTCATAAACCACTGGCACAATAAAAATAATGTGAAAGCATCAATACTGTAGCTATGATTTATGTTTAGTCTATCTTAATGTATGGAGGAAAACAAGTTACCTGCATACATCCATCACTGTATATGGCAGATGTGTGCTCAGTGTGAAACTGTGGTGTCTATAACCATTATGTATACATCGTTTTGATAGTACAATAATGTAGAATATGCACAGATATGTGATTTATATGACTCTTCACAGTCCTGAAGAGGAAACAGTATGGCACAAACAAAACATGAAAGCAGAAATCCAGTTGCCCAGTTAAAGGCATGCAGTACATATGATAAATTATAATATGGCAGTGGTGGTTGTAATGCTACAGTGGATAATGGACTAGAACAGGTGGGCTGCAGAAGAAGGCTTAGATGCAGGCTGTAAAACCTAAAAAAGCTCAGTGTCAGTAAAATACACACTATTAGAGGATCTTAAGGTGAGGAAGAAATCGGTTGCTTTATTGAAAATTATTCTTTTTACAAAGAATTACTGTTAACTTGGCCACTGTTTTGCTGCATCAGCTTAGGTGGATACTGGCCTAGACCAGACATGATGCAGAAGATTTACTGCCATTTCAAAATAAGAAAATACTGTTTCTAATTTTAATGGATGACATGAAAACAAAAATAAGCACAAGTTTATTTATTCAGCATTCTTTAACTGACCAACATTATTAGAAAAAGGAGCTTTACTTCTGTTTGTATTACTTATTTAGAGTCTCATTATAAACAGTTACTTTGAGATACAAACCCAGGACTGCAGGACCTGACATGTTCTCCAGATACTAGTAAAACCACTAAACAGTTATACAGTAAGCACCACCAGATTGGACTATAGCAAGTGGTACATATGCTATGATTACTCAGAGGCCTTTAACCTTTATTATTTACACACCAGCAAGAAATAAGTGGTAACAACTAAAGCAAATTCATTTTAAAATTTGAGACAAATAAAGAATGAAGACTAATTAAGAGATCGTAGTATATTTATTTACACTTGATTGTCAAGATTAGTCCCAGTAGGACTTTCAAGCTAGCTGCACACTGAATAAAAACGTAATTTCAGATCTCTCAGTGTGAAAACAGAAACTCAGAAAAGACAGCCAGTGAATTTGAATTTTTGGGTAAATTTCAGTTACTGGCTAGTAAGTGCACTTCCTGGATGCTGGCAAAGAAGAAATTTAGAGAACCTGAAAGAAAATCAATCACAAAACGTGAGGAGAAAACACTGGTCTGGGAAGAACCCTGCAAATAGTTCAGAGGTTCATAGGAGATTATTAGGCTAGCGGCTCCATTGCCCTTACAAGCCTAGCCATGTTAATCCAGAGTTCCCTCAACTGACATAATCATAAATCATGGACTAATACGTCGAGTGAGTCTGTGATAAACACCGAACAACTACCCTTGTCCATGAGGGACATGGGTGCCACCCCTACGGTGAATTTGTGGTCTTCCATCCATTTGTCCAGGTTGCACTTGAATAGGGTCAGTGAAGACCACTGCTTCACATGAATTGGAAGTTTATTCCAGAGTAACAGCAATCTCTGAGAGAGATATCTGTCTCTCAAGCATGTTCTGTTAATGTCACAGGCTAGGTTAAGATCCCTAGATTGAGTGACTCTTGTGCCATTTGACTTGCGGATTTGCAGCATATCCATCAGAGCAGGGTCAGAGACTGCTCTGTAGGCCAGGCACAAGTCACTTCTCAGCAGCCTATATGATGCAGAGTACAGTGACAGGGCTTTCAGTGTATCCATGTAAGTTATGGTATGCAGACCCTGTATTTTCTTGGTGAGAAACCTCTGTGGTCTCTCCAGCTGCTGCATGTGTCTGGTGAGGTACATGCAGAAGGGAGCATTGTACTCTGATGAGGATCAAATACAATGGAGTTATAACATCCTTAGACCTGGATGCAATGCTCTTACTTATGAGATGTGCAACATAAAAGGCTTTCCTTACCACTGTAGAAACCTGGTGGTCAAAGTTCAGATTGCTAGCTACCTATGTTCCCAGATCTAGTACCACTGGGTTTGAACTTAGGGAGGGTGCTTTGAATATTATAATAAGCAGAACATTCTGCTTTGCAAAGGAGAAAATAATGAACTTTGTTCTATTCAGTTTTAGACCATGGCTTTGGCACCAGTCATTTGTCTGTGTTAGCCCCTCCTGTAATATGCTAACATTGTCAGGGATTCAAGGATTGCACCCAATTTGCAATTGTCAGCAAACTTGGTAAGCCAAAGGTCATCTGCTTTAGCCTGGACTTCGGAGAAATCATTTCCAAACAGTAAAGAGCTCAGTGCAGATCCTTGTGGTACGCCACTGGTAAAAGGGCTACTGGAGTCACCAACTTTGACAGTATGTGTTATGTTGGTGAGTTATTGGCTATCTGTCTAGTGTGATAAGGGTTAATCCCCAGCTGAGAGAGTTTCTCAGTGATACCTGAATGGGGATTGTGTCAAAAGCCTTGGATAGGTCAAGATAGGCAGTATGCACTGTCTTCCCTTCATCCAGGGCTTTGTTGACTTTCTTGAAGAAGTCTTCTAGGTTTAATAAGCATGATCTATCCTTAATGGAACCAAACTGGATTGGGTCAAGAGTTTGAAAGTTGCCTATGCCCTTGTTGATAAGGTCTATGATGGTTCTTTCCATGGCTGTTTAGATGAGACTGGTTAGACTTATGGGTCTATAGTTCCCAGGATCAGTTGATGGCCACCCTTTGTGCAATGGGATTAGGATGTTGATCTCCACTCTGCTGAAACAAAGCCAGTTGTCAGGCTATGGTTAGAGACAATCCAAAGTGGGTCTGGTAGGTCCTGTTTTAGATTGCTTAATAACCAATCTGGGATGTTATCTGGTCCCACTGAGGCTGTGTTTTTGGCCTTGGATTGAGCAGATATGACCTGATCTCCAGAGATACTAGGCAGAGGACTGGATTCAGGTATGGTTTGGGGTATGGCTGGTGGGGACAGGGGGTGAAGTTTGCATCAAATCTATCAGCTAGCAGGATGGCAATTTCCTCCGGTACAGTATAAGTGGTACCATCTACTACCAGTTCTTCACATAGCTGGGCATTCCCTTTCAGATTTTGGATGTAGTTAAAGAATGCCTTATGATTATCCTCAGCTAGGAGATGCCATTTTAGCTTCATAATTAGCTTTACAGGACTTTACAAGAGTTCTGATTTGCTTGTTCAAGCTGTAGAGGGAATTCTTCCTCTGCTGAATCAGTTCCCTCTTGTTCTTAGACATCAGTTTCTACTTTTGTTATATAAACCTGTTTATACTTGAGATCCACCAGGTTGCTTGTTATTTTGGGAGGACCTGGTTTTAATCCAATCTGGTACAGCTGAGTCTATACAGTTGCTTATGTGTTTATACAGGGCATTTGTGTACACCTCTACATAGCAGCCATTGTTGTCTGTGACTGCAGAAGGTATAAACTTTATTATACCATCACTTAGTAGGCTGTAGTTTGTTTTGGAAAAGTTATTTTTAGTTTTTTTGCTCCTGTGTTTGTAACAGGTTCAATAGTTACTTTGATTGAGACTGATTTATAATCTGACCTTATCAGTGAGGGCATCACACAGAGGGGAGTGCAGTGACCCCCCCATGTTGGTGAGTACTATGTCTAGGATATTTGAGCCCCTTGTGGGGGTGTAAACTAACTGTTCCAGAGCATTTGTATGACAAAGTTCAGGAATCTCTGGGTGAGCATGTTCGTGCTCCTGTATGTCACCCAATCGATGGAAGGATAGTTGAAATCTCCTATGACTAAGGTGTTGGGCTATATGGTGAGTGACTCCAGTAAGGCCAGTTAGGTGGTGTGCTTTTCTTGGTTTATGGTGGGGGACCTATAGCTAGCAGTGATGTTGTAGGGTATTTTGCCTATAGTTAAATTGGGCATGGAGTAATTCAAGATAGTCCTACTGTTTGACCAGTCTTGAGGTGTACTTGACTTTAATGAAGATGGATACACCTCCACCTTTGGTTCTTTCATATTCGTTTTGAGGTTTGAACGTGTGGAAGGCATTGTAGCCTTGCATGACTGAGGTGCTGTCCATGGCCTTGAACCATGTCTCAGTGACTGCAGACATCAGCATCTTCCAAGGTGAGGAGTGCTTCCAGGGAGCGCAGTTTCATGTTTATACTCCTTGCATTAAGCAGCGGAACCTTGAGTTTGTCTTGAGTGGATTTTGTTACATAGGAAATGTTGTTGTTTTGACATTGCCTAAAAAAAGGCACTATGGGGGAGGCAAGCACCTTTGCCAGTATCTGAAAGCCTAGAGAAGACAGGTGCAGACCACCTATGGCAAGGCAGCATGGCCTGTCAACCATGTCTTCCCAGGCTGACAAATACTGGCTCCCTCTGGACTGACACCACTAGCTAAGCCAATTGTTGAAGTCGATCATGTTTTGTTTATGTTGTGGCATCATCCTGGGTGAAGGTAGAATACTGCTTACGGCTAGGGTCATACCTGCTTGGGACACAATCTGAGAGTTCAGTCATGTCTCTCTTCATATAGTCTAGAGAGCTAAGTCTCAAGTCATTCACCCCAACATGGACTAAGACAGTCATAACGGTAGTTGTTGAGTGACCTGAGTGCATGTCTGATTTGACAGATCCTGGCACCTGACAGGCAGCTGACTTTGGCCTTCTCCTTGTCTAGCCTGGTGAGGTGAGCATCTGTGTGTCTCACTATGGAGTTGCCTATGACCATGACAATAGGTTTTGAGGTGTTTTGCCATAAGGGCTTATTTGCTGAGTCACTTGATGTATGTGTTATTATGTGTAATGGATTCTATTTGCATTTCAGTGTGTGCAAGTGGTTTACGTTTAGGAGGTCTCTGATCTTTTGGTAGGCTTTTAGTGAGTACCTCCATGTATGTGGGTTTATGCATCAGGACCTCACTTTGTGTGAGAGGTGAAGTGTTTGTGCTGACAGCCTGTTTGATATCCAGTTTGTTGTTACGTGAGAGACCCAGACACTTAACTCTATACTATCTGGCATCAATTGGTACTTTCTATACCACCTCCCACTCAGTGAGGCTGTAAAGTCCTTCAATAAGATTTTCCTTGATGGCCTTGATTCTACTGCTCCTTCTAGAAAAATCAGAATTAAATCCAACTATGCCCCTGACTTACAAAACAAACCCGGTTGATCAGGCACAAAAGAGATAGCACCTGGAAATCCAGGGTTAAAAATAAATCCCCTCCCTTACTTCAGACATACAAAGAGCTCAGAAATAAGACCAAAAAACTAGTCAAAGATAAGAGAGCTTATTTTTCCTCTAACCAATGCAGCCTCATAAAAATCCAAAGAAATTTCTGGGCCTCCATCAACAACCTGTTCCACCCAGGAAAACCCACTACTCCCAATCCCATTCCACACAACACTGCCACTGAAACTGCCACTCTCCTCAACTACTATTTCATAGAAACTATCCAAAAGCTCACACAAAATAGTACATCTCACCCAACTCCTCTATCTACTTAACAAAACTCTTCTCAATACATTTTCTTTCCAACCAGTCCCAATTATCACTATTAAATTTTTTCTAAATAAACTTAAGCCTTGCTCTCCCTCTGCCGACCAACTACCCTCCCACTTCTTAAAAATAGCTGCACAATCCATACCCTACCCTGTCACTATACTTATTAATCATTCCATCTCTGAGGCCCTTGTCCCAGATATCTGAAAATCCTTTTATATAATCCCTCTTCACAAAGGAGGCAACTCTACTGATCCCTCTAACTTTAAACCCATTGCTATCCTGTCCCTCCTTTCTAAAATTTTAGAAAACTGCATCCATGCTCAGTTAATCAAACACCTTCTTCATAACAATCTCCTTACTCCTACCCAACATGGCTTTAGACCCCACAGTAGCTCAGCCACTGCATTACTCTCCTTTACTCAAACAATAGTGGAAGCCCATGACTATAAGCTGCTCATCTCCTGTCTATTCCTTGATCTTTCCAAGGCCTTTGATGCTGTCTCTCACTCTAAACTCCTTACTAAACTTTCTGACCTACATCTCTCTTCCTCCTCCATCAGCTGGTTCTCTAGCTACCTCTCTGGTAGGCAGCAATCTATCTGCTGACAGACTCTCCTCTCTCCATTCCTCCCTGTAAATACTGGAGATCTCCAAGGATCGATTCTAGGCCCCCTTCTGTTCAACATATTCACTAACAAACTTCACTCTGCTACTAACCTCTCTACACTTCTACAATATGCCGATGACTCCACCCTTATCATCTCTGCCCACAACATCCCTGAACTCCTAGCTTTCATTCAACAAACCTTCACCTCTGTTGAAACCTGGCTCTCTGATAACCAATTAATAGTAAATCCAAAAAAAAAAAAAAAAAAAAAAAAAAAAACTAAACTCCTCCTCTTCTTTCCTAAAACACTCGCCCAGCACAAACCCTCTTTCTCTATCACCTCTTTTAATAACACCATCATTATTCCTGAATCCCATACCAAACTACTAGGAGTAATTACTGATGATAAACTAAAATTCGATACTCATATCCAACAATGTATAAAAAAGACCACGAGAAACTTGGACTTCACTATCACAACTAGAAATTTCTGTCACCTCCTTCCAAACCTTCCCTCACTCAGTCCCTCCTTCTACCCTGTCTTCTCTATGCTGCCCCTGTCCTTAATAATGTTCAAACTTCACTTATCACTAAACTAGAGCAAACTTAAGTCACTCCAATGGCCAGAATTCTCTACACAACTACTTCTACCCCAACTTCACATTATACATTCTATCCTTAATGATCCCTCTTCCTGCCCATCCATCTCCAAACCTAGTCTCCTACTACAACCCCCATCGTCACCTTTGTACTTCCAGCAAACATCTCCTTGACATATATAAACCCTATAAAAATATAGGAAAGTCCCTCTACAAATACTCTGTTGCACATGCTTGGAAGTCACTCCTTCAAAACATAAGAAGCATTCATCAAAAACAACTGTTCAAAAAAGAACTTAAATTTTTTCTTCAGAGTACATGGTCCTGCCCTTGTCTAACCCTCACTTGATCTAGTCTGTTCTCAACTTTAACTCATTTTCCCTAGTCTACTCTTTACTTCCTTGTACTTGCCTCATATACCTTTATACCTCCCTCTCCCCTCACTTCCATATATCTCAAAAGAAAAACATTTTTTTTTTATTAAATGGTTTATCTATTTGTATGTACTTCATCTGCGATATTCTCTAGACCTGTCAATTATTTAATCTATTCTATGTACAGATATTCTCTAAATGTTGATATTCTTATTATATTTTATGGGGGGCTTAATTTTTTAACCTTATTTTTATTTTTGATTTGATTTTTATTATAAAAATTTGCAATACTTGAGCTTTTCTCCTCGGGTCGCCACTGAAAATGGGCCCCTGGCTCAGTTGGACTAACCCGGTTAACAAATGTCAATAAAATGAAACATAAATTGTTTCCAATTTCATACTATAATTACATCTCTCACATAGTGTATTTGTTTGTTTTAAGAGTAAATGGTTGTCAGTATACATAATGCAATTACTACATTGCCTCAGGATGCCAATGTTAATCAGGCTGTTTGGTGAAATTATGGGAAACTGCCTGTCCATTATAGCAGGTTTTTTACCATGTGTACTATTGGGGAAGGGGGTGGGATAGTTTGACTAGCGTTTTGTGCTAGGACAAACAAAAGTGCTTGTTCTATTGAAGGCTATAGATGACAGGTGTGGCTACACTGCTCAGTGCACCCATAGTGCAGTAGGGAAGCTTGGGAGGGTTCCACTGACAGATGTCTATGGAAACACTGAGTTTCAAGGTGTTTGAATCTATTCAGGGCACCACTAATCCCTATTGCACAGTGCGCTGCAACTCGCAAATGCAAGGCTTAAATACAGGCAAAATGAAAACACTTTTAAGCTAATCTACCAATAGGAAAGCACACAGTGAACCTTTCCTCCAGCAATCCCCAGCTCAGACAAGGCTCAATCTACACTCTTCTTCAACAAGGGTGGAGCGGAGCCCTTCTTAATGTAAGATGGGTGGTTTAGTGCTTAATTGTTTCAATAACAGGCTAAATTCAGCATGTCTGAATCTAGTCTATGCTATCTAGGTATCAGAACAGTGCAAATCAAGTGTAGAGAAGTGCACTTGAAATACTTAAGAGCCCTTTTGTGTGTTTTGCAGCTCATATAGGCCAGATAAACACCTACTTCCACTAGATGAATAATCTCAGTCTTCGTAATGTAAACAGCACAGTAAAGAAGTGTCCGGAGTGAAATGCTACCACAAATAAACTCAAAGATATAGATACAGCAGTGTACTTTAAACATTGGTATGTATTCATACAGTTTACCTTTGAAAGATTGAAAATCAACCTACCGAACGGCCCTTTGTGCGAACCGGAATGACGAAAATCATCATTCTGATTTGCACCGAAGTTTGAAAATCAGCAAATCGAAAACCAGATTTGCTTATTTTTGAACTTCAATTCAAAGACAAAGCGTAATGTGGGGGGGGGGGGGGACTGTGCCCCGCACCCCCCTTACTTTATTATTCTAACTCCGAAGTCCACTACAGTGGGGAAAGGGTCCACTTCCCGATTCCCACTATAGTGCACCTCGCACCAAAAATGCCGAATCTGCAATGAGTGAATGTTACTGTGCATTCACTCATTGCACATTCAATGCATTCGGTTTTCGGCCTTCCGAAAACTTGAAAAAGTCCTTTCGGACTTTTGTACTTCACTCATGTGGATTACGCACATGTAAAGGTAAACCATTCATACTGCATCTAAAACTGCTTCAGAAGGGAATACTATTTATAGGAGGTGACTGGACTTTGATTTTTCAACAGTGAGGATGTATCTGGAGGGCCCAGAAGGGAAAATATAGCAAAAGAGGGTAGATGTTTGAAGAAATTTATATGAAAATATTTGGCATGGAAGATGTGAATTCAGTAGTAGGAGCTCAAAGAGATTTTACATATTACTCCCCAAGGTACAAAGACTGGCTAGGCTAGGCTAGATGGAAATGATATCTCACAAGAATATGTGCATTTAATCAAAAGTTTTGATACATATTCAATAACTATTGCAGATCATGTGCCAATAATAAGTAATATAAAAATGCAGGGTAATGAAATAAAAATGAGACACTTGTGCTTCCCCAGCTATCTGTTAATCAGAGTGGAATTTAAGGAATGGGTAGTGGAAATTACTTGGGCATCATTAGGGAAGATAGAAATTTCTTGAGGAAAAATATCTAGAGAGTAGGATGAAATGAAAGTGGAGTTTAAAAATAGAGTAGAAATAAAAAAGAGATATGGTTAAGAAGTAACAAGAATTATTTAGAATGACTGACAAAGGCTAAGGTATTGCAGAACAGGGGGAATCTCACAGAACAAGAACAGGCACAAGTGCAGAGTGCCTAACAGAAAATAAGGGACTACCTCAGTAATACGTATGAGTTTAGAATAACTGCTATTAAGCATTTTTTTTTTCGGGTAATAATTCTAGTGCACAAAAACTTTTAGCACAATGGCTCAGGCAACAGAAAGAGAATGGGTTGTTGCCAGGCTTAAGGATCTTGTAGTAAGGAAAATTACCAGGCATCCTGTAGAGGTATTAGAAATATTCTGGAAATGTTATGAAAATCTGTAGAAAGCAGAGAAATGTGGAAATCAAGAAAAAGTGCAAATGGATGGAAGAATTAAATATGTTAAGATTAGAGGTAGATGAGGCTCAGTTACCAACAGTTAGGATAGGGGAAGATGAGCTAAAATGGTAATATACAGCCAATCTACAGAAAAGACTCCAAGAATAGATGGTATTCCTCCTGGAAATTCGGAAGCTAGGAGGGATGAAAGTGATAAAGATCTGGAGGGCTTTCTGTATTTTAAAAGTAGGAGACGCACCAACATCCTGGAAGAAAGCTGTGGTGGGTTTAATACCTAAAGATGGTAAAGACAAATCAGATCCAGCTTTATATAGGCCCATTTTGGTTCTAACCATGATTATAAAGTGTTTATGTCTGTAATAGCTAAAATAATGGCAAAGGTGATGCTAGAATGACAGATATGGACCAATGTGGTTTTGTGGAGGGGAGGCAAACATTTGACAACATTAATAGAACAATGATGATCCAGAGGGAAGTAGAACACAAGAAGATACCACTGTTGTAGGTAGGTCTTGATGCAGAGAAAACATTTGACAGAGTAAGCTGGGATTTTAAGAGTAGGGCAATGGAAACATTTGCATTTGGTGATAAAATAATAAGGTTGATTAGGAGGATATAAGAGGGATTAGAGGCAAAAATTAAAGCGGGGGGGGGTTGCTCTCTGATAAGTTCTGTTTGAGCAGAGGAACCAGACAGGGGTGTCCTCTTTCTCCTTTGTTATTTGCATTATATTTACAACCATTGGCAAAGAAAATAAGGGGCTCAGACATTCAAGGATGCAATTAGTATGGTAATCAGGAAAAGTTGGTTTTATTTTCAGATGACATTATTTTTTACCTTATAAAACCAGAAAGGAACATTTCAGTATTGTGAAACATTCTGAGACAGTTTCAAGTCTTTTCTTGGTACAAAATTATAGCTGTAAACTATAATATTATACATGTTAAGCAATACCAATATTTATGGGGGCATGATGAAACAAAGTACTTAGGAGTGTGGATTAAAATGGTTTCTGTTATAAGGATATGTGGGAAGAGACTAAATAAAAGATGATGCAAAAACTGAGAAAGTGGAACTCTGTTTCATGGATATGGATAGTAAGATACAAGTAGTGAAAATGTTAGCTCCTTTAGTTTCTTGCACAGGTCTGGCATATTCTTATCTACCAGAGAAGTTGTGGATAGCAATTAATAAAGAGTTGAAGGATTTTATCTGGGTGGAAAAGAGGGCAAGTGTCAAGTGGGATAAGTAGATGCTTCAAATAGAACAAGGTGGTGTGGGATTACTTGATTTGAAGGGGTATTTCAGAACTACAAAGTTAAGCCTCCTATAAACAGCACAAGCAGAAAACTATAATTCAAAGTGGAAAGGGATGATGATGAAACAGGGGGAAAGCTCAAGAAATAAAGAGAGACTGGGACTTTGGATGTGGATCCATAAGGAGAACAACAACAACCATATAGAATATTATATTCATTAAAGTAGCATAAAGTATTCTAAAAGCTAAGCCACAATGGGAACAGAGAAAAGAGATTCTGCATATATGGATGACAGTTAGGGGTACAGAGAATAGGCAAGAGGGGGTTGAAATTTACTGGAGAAAACTGGCAAAGGAACCAAGGTATTGGAAGAAATAATTACAATAAAAAGGTAATGGAATGGGAAGAGGCCAAGAATTCATTTGGACTGCAGACCAGAGATTGCCTTCCTTAATAAGAACTGATATGAGAGTACAGGCAAAGAGAATGCAATAAGGGATCCTAAATGAAAGATCAGCACTGGTAGAGTCGTTTGTAGAATCTAGAAATGAAGCTGTTGTTAAAAAAGGGATACTAAGTACGGCATACAAAATATTGCATGATAACTATAAGAATCAATCAGAGAAGGTTAGAAAGGATTGGGAAGACAGACTGAATAAGCAATTCACAATGAAACAATGGGAGGATATATGTATGTTTCTCAAATATGCAACAAAATCTTGAAGATTTAGGATCTTTGTTGGAAGTGTTTTTTTATCCCAAGCAAACTCCAAAGACTTTTTCTACAGGTATGTTGGAGGTGTGATGCGGAAGAAAGAGGTAATTGGAAACACATTTTTTGGGAGTGTAATGAGTAGGCAGGCTTTAAAAATTCCCTGCAGACTACTCTGTCAGGAATACTGGGTGAGCAAATTGGTGTAACTACAGAAATTATATTTTTGAACTTTGACAGAATCAGAATTGTCTAGACATAGTAAGGCCTTGCTGAGTTTAATTCTGGTGGCAGCCAAAAAAAAAAAAAATTGTAGAAAATGGAAATCAAAGTCTAAACCAACCACACTAGAAGTAGTGACTATAGTAATAGAGGCATAAGAACTGGATGTGGAATCTTCAGAAAAGGTTAGGAGCAAATTAGATAGAAAAAATGAAAACTGCGGGAACAATATACACTGAATAATATTTTGGAGGAGAAATGAGGTTTAATGGAAGACAGAAATTCAATGAGCTATGTAATGTTTGACTAGTAATGATTGTACAGAAGATTTTAAGTGATGTATAATGTTTGCAACTGAAAATATGTCAATATGGTTTGTTTTCACCTATATAAATGTATGACTGCCTACATCATAAGCATTCAATAAAGATGTTTGTTGTTTAAAAAAATATTTTTTGTCCAGCTAGGCCATTGATATCTTTTAGGGAAGACTCAAGGTGGTAGTCATACTGACTAGGAGATATTTGGCCAGGGCTTGCCGCTATTCTTTTTGATAAGTGCTGTTGGACCGTTTGCATCCACTTGTGCTACAACCAACTCAGGCAGACTGTGCCTTGGTTTAATATCTCATCCAAAGGACATTTTACAAGAAGGAATGCATTTTTGGTAGCCGGGGCTTAAATTCAGATGAATTTAAGGGTAGTCTTGCTTTACCAAAAGGGTAGTTGAACCATGCTAGACCATCTTTGAAACTCACATGTCTATACCAAATAGGATATAATCCAAGGAAGGACAGTAACTGAAAAACTAAATCCCAAAAACTTTGATGAATGTATTTAGCTAACAGAAGACAATTATTTGTCTTTGAAATACTCTCACATGTGTTGCCAGGTATTAGATTTTCTTAGCGCCTTCTGTGCTGTAAAATGAGTAATAGGTTATTCTGATATTTCTGGTTACAGCAAGATGCAGTCCTGGAGAAAGCAGGGATTTCCATTGCTTCAGAAAAATGGGCTTGGTTATTGCTGGTTTAACTCAAAACCAACCTGATAAAATGTCATACTAAAAGAATTCCTGATTCTAGGGTAACAAAAACTGAAATCTACATTTTTAAGTACTAAAGATGTATACCTTAATTTATGACAGTTGTGCTCTAAGGACAGATGGGGTCAGTTGCTGCAAATATAAACTTCTTTAACACCTTATTTGATATATATAGCCTGCACATCATTATGAAAACAGGATTTTTACATCAACAAGATGTAATCTGCTATACTGTTTTGTACAACAATTACTTGACCAAGCTGGAGTCAATCCAAATATTGCCAAACACTCTGGTCATGGGGGATTTCAATTATCCCACAATCAACTGAGAAACCCACTCTAGCCCTAACTCACTAGCACAGATGTTCCTCAACTTTGTTAACTCAAATGTCCTGGAACAAATTGTTCAAACCCCAATGACAGGAACAAACATACTAAATCTAGTTCTCACTAACATGAAAACAGATGCACCACTGCAACTGTTGGACCTTCATTAGTTAAATCCAGGGTTGCCAGACGTCCCTATTTGGGTGGGACTGTCCCGAGATCAGCAGCCTGATCCCGAGTTCCATCCTGCCGGTTTAAATCCTGGCCAGCCTCCGCTTTCTTTGTTTTTTTTTTTTTGATTGTCCCATATACCTGGCATACGGGCCAATCAAAAATTGCTAAACACGGAGCTTCTTGTGTTCCGCATTAAACACGAGAAGCTCCGTGTTTTTTGATTTTTGATTGGCCCATATGCCGGTATACGGGCCAATCAAAAATCGCTAAACACGGAGCTACTTGTGTTGAATGCGGAACTGCAATGCATTAAACATGAGAAGCACCATGTTTAGTGCAGAGCTACTGAGCTACTGTTCTTTAATGTGGAACTGTGTTCCGGTGTTCCGCATTAAAGACCTTTTTTTTTTTTTTTTTGGTCTTCACTTGCTGTGAGAGACCTTCTGTTTTTTTTCTGTCCCTACCTGGGGGGCTGGAAATCTGGTAACCCTGGTTAAATCTGGCCACAAATCAATCTCCTTTGAACTGGCACTAACACCAGAACTGAATAAGGGTGCAGTCAGACTAAATAATTTCACCAAAGCAAACTCTACCCTCCTAAGCAAAGGTATAAATGCATTCCAAATCTCACCCCCAGCTGGAAGTGGTAACTACACCAAAGCTTACACTAAAGCCCTGTACAATGACTCGTATAAGTGTATACACACCACTGTTCCAGACAGAATTAAAGTCAGAGCCCCAAGTAAAAAAAAAAAAAAAAAGCTGCCCTGGTGGACATCCAGCATCAGCAAACTTTACAAAAAATGCAAAATGTTGCTATCTAAGAAAACTAAGGAGAGACCCCAGCAATGGAAACACACCCTCCTCAGTCTCAACAGGCAAATAAGACAACTTGTCAAATCCTATAAGGGTAACTTTGAAAAAAACTTAGCAATCAGAGCCAAGGATAATCATAACGCCTTTTACAGCTATGTATGTAGCTTAAAGGGTAGGAACCAAACATGTGCCGAACTAGTGAGTAATGGTAACACATACTGATCCAGCACAGATAGCAAACCTGCTGGTGGACAGATTTGGTGAAAATTTCACTCCCTTATCCCCTCCAAACTTATCATAAACCTTGCCCCCAACTCCCACCCCCCACCCTACATATCCAAAGAGCAGGTCATTAAAGCCTTGTCTAAGGCAAAAAAACACAGCCTCTATGGGACCAGATGACATCCCAGGCTAACTTCTAAACAAACTAAAACATGAACTAGTATCACCATTAAGTACCCTATTCAATCACAGCCTAACCACTGGTTTTGTTGATGCAGAATGGAGAAGAGCAACAGTTATTCCCCTCCACAAAGGGGGCTTAGCAACAGACCCAGGGAATTATAGACCCATAAGTCTGACCAGCCTCATCTGTAAAGCCATGGAATGTGTCATCATGGAACTCATAAATAAAGACACAGGAGACCTACAAACCCTGGATCTGACCTAACTTGGCTTCATCAAGGGCAGATCCTGCCTGTTAAACCTGGTGGATTTCTTTGACAATGTGACCAGGGCCATTGACAAGGGCAAATCTGTGCACACAGCAGGCTTTCACTCGGCAAAGGCCTTTGACACAATCCCACACTCAGGCATAATTGATAAACTTAGCAAAGTGAATATAAACCCCTTTGTTGTAAGATCGGTTGCCAACTGGCTCACAAACTGGTCACACTTTATCAAAATGGGTGACTCCACATCAGCCAACAGACCTGCCAACAGTGGGGTGCCACAACGGACAGTGCTGGGCCCCCTACTGTTTGGCATATACTTCTCAGAAGTTCAGGACAAAACTAAGGGGCTGTGGATGACCAAGTTTGCAGACAACTGCAAACTGGGTGCAATTATTGAATCCCCAAATGATGTCAGTATACTTCAGGAGGGTCTTATGCAGAACAACAACTGGTGTCTTAGTCACCGTCTCAAACGGAATGCAAATAAATGCACCATCATTCCCTTCAGTAAAAATAATGTCCCTTCACACTATCAAATTAACAAAAATACCCTATGTACCAATGAAGTGATAAGAGATCTGGGACTTAACTTAACTTTGACCACCATGTGTCTACTGTAGTAAAGAAGGCTTTCTACGTAGCACACTTGATTAGCAAAGGAGGTTATAACAGGTCTATACTCATCACAAATTAGGCCCATAATTGAGTATAATGCATCTTTCAGCATGTACTGTGCAAAGCACCTGGAGCAACTGGAGAGATCTCAGAAGTTTCTAACTAAGAAGATCAAGAGACTCAGGCACATGCCTTACACAGACCAACTGAACTCCCTCTCACTATACTCAGTATCACATAGACTTCTTAGGGAGACTTATGCCTGGCTTACAGAGCAATCTCTGACCCAAACCAAATGAATTCGCTGCACATCTGTAAATCAAACAGGACTAGAGCTATCCATTCCAGGGACCTAAATATGGCCTGAGGCTTGAATGGGACATGCTGGAGGGGCAGATTTGTCTCCCAGTGACTACCCCATCTTTGGAATAGGTTTCCAATTAATGTGAAGCAGAGCACCTCAATGCCTCTGAATGAGTGGAATGAGCACTGTAACTTCTTACCAGGGATAGTACCCATAACCCTCATGGACATGGGCAGTCATTAATAAATACAGTCCTGAGTACTGATTACAATATCTATGGTATTACATTGGGATGAAACAGCTAGGCTTGAAATGACCTCCAGGTCAATAGCCTAGTAACCTCCTATGAGCCTATGTTTCCCATTCTGAACTACACAATTCATAACAGTGACGATCTTCCTACACTGAGATAGGTAGATCATTTCTGCTTTAGCTCTGATTCTGTTTCTGGTATTTCTCACACTGCCTCAGAGATCTGTTTCACAAATCAAAATACTTCTATATCACTCCCAAATGTGAATGAAGACCAGTCTGAACAGAATGGCCTTCATGCTTAAACTAAATTTCAGTCAATCACTTTAAAACAAAATACATTCAAACAGAGTGTGCTTTGATCAAACATGGGTGACTCTTCTGTGAAGAAAATATGTTTTCTTGGGGCAAACATGCTTGATCACAGTGCAATCTGTTTTAATGTACTTTGATTTAAAGTGATTGACTGGAATGCACTTCAAGTAGAGTTAGTGGAAGTCTAATATTTGTCTGACATGTACTGTATAAATACTGAAAATTATGTTTTTTTTTCTATTCTCCAATATTGTATCACCACAGGCATTTCTAAGCTGGTTGAGAAGTAAGTGGTCTGCGTGATGACCTAAAGTAGTGCACGCGTGGGCCACATGTGCAACATCAGGAAAATGTAGCACAGGGTGTTTGCATGGAGTAGGTGCACATATGTGGCTGCTCTTCATGGCCGACAAACTTCCTGTGACCAGTCCTCCTCTTCCTCTGTTAGAGAGGCCTTCCATGGGAGGGGGCATTGTCTGAAGTCCATAATTCTACCACTTCCACATCACCATCCAATGTTGAGATCTTTACATGGAAACATGGATGGAGACATTAACACAGTGCTCATGTTGAGTTTACCTGAAAGTTTGCCTGAAACATGATGAGATCCTATTCATACTCATGGAGCAGTCCTTCCTCTCAATATGATGTGGGTCATGTCTGTGACTCAGTATGATGTGGGTCATGTCTGTAACCTTATACGGAGACAGCACCCCATGGACTGGGACATGCATAAGAAGCACATACAATTCCTGTGTTTGTCCTGGTCCTGTCCATAGGATCTCTGCATAGCACTGCAACATCTGCTAAGGTTGTGTCTCTGCAGACACACACACACAGACACACACACACAGACACACACACACACACACACACACACACACACACACACACACACACACACACACATGGTCTAGGAGATGTATAAGCAGTGCATACAATTCCTGTTTATGTCCTGGTCCTGTCCACATGATCTCTGCATAGCACTGCAACATCTGTTAAGGTTGTGTCTCTGCAGATGCACACACACACACACACACACACACACACACACACACACACACACACACACACACACACACACACTCATTGCTGACACTTTTTCTAGTGGCCCTCCTTACCCACGTATATGATACCTGTGGACTGTACTCAGTACTCTGTTACTTGGGTAGCCTACGTCTGATGCACAGTGTGGCCAGTCCTTACATGGTATAGCACAGTCTGAGTATAATTTTTACGTGTGTCACTTTAAGTTTTATGTATAATGCTTCAATCTGGCCTATAGTTATGAACCGAAAGATGCTGCTGCTTGCCAAAGCATACTGTACCCACCTCTGTCAGGCATAGTCATTCCCTGCATCTGGCTTCTCCACAGGCTCCTTATCTAGCAGAGAAATATACTTTAAAAAATAAACAATAGTTGGGCCTAATTTCCTTACAGGCTTTAAAAACAATAGCATTATTAACAACAACAATAATAAAAATAAAAATAAGACCAATAACAAACAAACAAATGGCAACTTTATTACCTCTGATGATACCAGTAGTGTAGTACAGGAGGAAGGTATGGACAAAATACAGCTGTTGAAGTGGATGAAAGATTTTTCTTTCAAAAAAACTATTCCAAGTTATTGTTTGGATATGTCCATTGACACATTTCAAATTAAACAGATCATCCAAACCAACTGGAAAATTATTTCTGGAAATCAGAATCTTAGGGAAATATTTAGTGTAGCACCAAAGTTTGTGCATAAAAAAATATAAGTGCATTAAACATATGTTAGAACACAACACTACAAGAGAAGAACCCATCCCACCACTAACAAACTATTAGGTACTTTTAAGTGCAATGGATGCAACTTTTGCAAATTTACTTGTGAGGGACCTTACATTTCTTTGGCTAATATTTCATATACCCCAAGAATACCAAGGAGATGCACATGTAGCAAAATAGGAATGGTGTATATTTCCCTATGTTTTACGTGTAGAAGGTTTTACATAGGTATGACAAGTAGGAGTTTTAGACAGAGAATAAGAGAACACATTTATGCAATCAAATGTATGGATGAAAATAATGCTCTCTACAGGCATTCTGTTTTATGTGATGACTACAAACAGTTTACTTTTGCCATTCTTGAACAATTATTAAGTGACATAAGAGGTGGAGACTTAAAAAATGTATAGAAAGGAGAGAGGTCGAATGGCAAGTGAAACTTAGGGCTGATGTTCCCTATGGCTTGAATGAAACTATTAACATAAAACGTTTTTTTAAAGGCATGCAAGCTAGGGGGACATGAAGAGTTCGATAGTGTTAATTGCTTTTCAAGTTTTCATTGTGATTGGATGACATTTTTATCAAGTTAACTGTTTTCAGCTTTTTACTGGTTGAAATTTCTTATAAAATTGTGACTAATTTTATCATTCTTTGATTTTCTTAAGAAGTTATTTTACGAAGCAGCAATTAAAAGTTTTATTATGCTAAGCATCAATTGTCCTCACTGCACCTTAATAGTTTTATTTCTGTTAGTTGCAGTATTTTACTATTACCACAGGTGTTGCCAGTTTTTATTGTGGTCTGCTCCAATAATTTTAAGATCTGCTGCTCCATCTCCTTCAAATAAACCAGGATATCATCTGTATAATGGGAAACTGTATTTCTCTCCTCTATGACTAAACCCAGTTTCCTCACCAGGGCACAGCTTAATAGCCAACCATTCCAAATTATTGCAAATAGTAAGAGCAAAAGTGGGAACCCTCACTACAGAGTTCAGGTAAATATCCAGTAGGAGGGTTATAAAAGAGTCAGGGAACTTGAACCTCCTCAGAATGGCAAACAAATACCTCCATGCCAGTTTCTTTTTGGTGTCAAAACTCTGAACAAGTAATGGCTTTTGGCTCTGTTGGCACACTCTGTCAAAAGCAGGGTTTTAGCAATATTATGAAAGGTTTGCCTTCCTGTTATGAATCTGAGCTGTTCAGTGTGCACCAGAGTTGACAGATATTGTGATACCCTGTATTCTTCTGTCAGTGTAAACTTCATGTGATCTGACTTAAAAACTCAGATTGAGAGGTGAGAAGAGGGCTATTCAAAGTTCTTTCGAGGCATTAGGATGACAAAAATATGTGCTACTTTCTAGCTGGTGGAATTCTTCCATAAAAAACACCTTCAAGGGAATAGCATCGGATCCAGGAGATTTCCCTGCCTTCAACTTCTCCACTACTTCTTCCAGTTCTTTACATGTATATGGACTCAAAAGGTCCATTTGTTGTATCTTTGAAAGAGTTAGAACAATTACCGAGGGTATGAATAATAAAGTTCTATTTAATAATATTGAAAAGCTTCTAGCACCAGTTCCAGATCTCCCACCACCTTATCCCTACCTTCAACTTCTCCCCTTCTTCTTCCAATTCTTTACATGTTTATGGACTCAAAAGGTCCATTTGTTGTATCTCTAAAAGAGTTAAAACAATTACTGAGGGTATGAATAATAAAGTTCTATTTAATAATATTGAAAAGCTTCTAGCACCAGTTCCAGATCTCTCACCAACTCATCCATACTCACGTGCCATACTTTTACAACTAGGCCCTCTGCAGTTCGCAGTCTCAACCTAACCTGAAAGGAATACCGTGTTGAACTGGTGCATGCAAAATAATAGAGCTCTAAAACTCTAATTACTGATCCACATGAGATTTCAAATGTATTTAAGTCTAGGGGCATTGGTCAATAACTCAGTTTCTTACTGCTGCTCCTCTGTGTCAGAGGAAGTAACGAGTATATGGATTTTGTGTCCCAATTCCCGGTACTCCACTGTATAATCAGCCTGGACTCAGCTCATCTACAGAGTTAGACCATTTACTAATTTCTCTTTTACTAGAGCCCAGCACCGCACACACACACACACACACATTGGAAGTGCTTCTAAGCCCCACATACTGCTCCTATATCTGAGCTAGGATGTTGTCTCTCTCACTATAGACTAAATTTGCATGCAGTATGTATTCTTATTTCACCATAATGTTACAGCGCACATGCATATTTTTCATGCTAATCTTGATACTCTTGATAATGTTCATTTTCTTAAAGAATAAACAAGGCAGATTTTGTCATTTATTACTGGTTGAAAGAAAACATGCAACAATTTGCAACAGCACTATGCATTTTAATGAAAGTGAAAATGTTTATGCAAAGTAGTTTACCTACTAAAATTATATATCATCGATAGCGTAAAATTGCAGGTGCCATGAAATGCCTACAGGTAAGTAAACTATGGATAGCAGTATTTCCCAACAATTTTATTCACTTTTCTATGCAAGGCAACATGAAAAAATAAATATAAGACTCGGATTTAGCTTGTGCTTTTCCCTAAAGAGCTGAGAGTATGACTCTTTTAAATGTGTCTGGCAAGAGTAGGGGAAGTCTGATTACATCTTGTAGCCTAAGTGTACACTTATACATTTATGTTTAGTAATCATTTACAGTAAATGAAGACTTGCCTCATTACAATTATTATACAGGAGGCTACAGTCAGTACCACAATTACAAGGCTAATGCAAAGAGACCTTTAGTAAGTAAATGAAAGCATACATATAATAGCAGCAGGAAGCAAACTGATTTAAAAAGGTAGTCCATTCCATCCAACAGCAAATCCAACATCATCTATGGATAGTAATATCTCACTACTTTAGTACGCACCCAACAATACAAATTTCAATAAGATGAGTAACACCTTCATTTAGCAAGAATTTCAGTCCTCTTTTCTCATGTCTTTTATATATTACATTGTTACTCTTAGTATTATATGACTGAAACATTCATATTGAAATGACGGCACTGACTGTAGCCTCCTGTATAATGATTGTAACTAGGCAAGTCTTCATTTACTGTAAATGATTACTAAACACAAATGTATCCATATTGAAATTGTGAGTTTTTGTGTGTGTGTGTGTGTGTGTGTGTGTGTGTGTCTGTTTCTTAGTTATCTTCAATAGCTAGAGATACGTAGACTGCAAGCAGAAGTGCTACTGACATACTCTGCGATGAGTAAACGTACTCTATGGTGGCAGCATTATTCTATAATGCACTGCTGACTGAAACACCATAAGTCTCTAAATCATGCAGGTATAACTTGACATAATCATAGACTGGTCGTCCACAAACTCCACATTGAAAAAAATCACCTGACATGAACCACAGACTGATCACAGGAAAGAGTTTTATGGACCAAGGAACCAGGATGCCAATGAGTTTCTTTAAGGAACCAGGATGCCAGTGAGTTTCTTTAATTAAGTGCATCATGTATCAGGCTTAACACAGAAAAAAGTAAACTAAATATTTTAATATAAATTCTGTCAAAGGCAGATAACTAAATATTTGGATATAAATTCTGTCACTGGCATTCATTTGGAAGAAACTGACAAAAAAAAAAACATTTTATGCAAACATTATTTAAATAGGCAAACAAATATCACTTTCTTATCAAAATATTCGTAGTAAGATTTACAAATAAGCAACTTAACATGATGACTTTATATAAAATGTATTGTTATAACACAAAGCCTTCTTTAACCCAAGAATAAGCAATGTATGTTAATTCAAAATACATACAACTGGAAGTAATATTTTCTACTTAACCAGGAAAGTTTTTGCTCGGATACACAGGATTTTGTACCTAATAAATGCAGGTAGTCTTAACTGCTTTATTCAGTAGTCACTAGTACATCACATTTAATCTAAAATGAAAGTAAACAATATGATGCTAAAAACAGATAATCAACTGCATTCTTATATTCAGACATCAAAGCAGGTTATTAGATTTCAAATGGTTCAACACAGTTAAACCATTTAGCAAGAAAAATGAAATTAAGCAAATGGGACAGAAGCATTAATTAATATTAACACTGTTGCTTTTGTCCTAAACTTTCAAACTATAACAGAACAAAGTAGCAGAACAAAGTGCTTTGATAGTGAAAAGAAATTACTATTCATCTCTCCATTTATTTTCTAAATTGCTTGTCCTCCTGACAGTCATTGTACTAAGTTGCTTTGAAATGACCAGATTTCCCTATCCCCAGCAATAAATTCCAGCTTTACCTAAGGGATTCCTAAAATTTTGTTACAAAAATAAGAAAACATTTAAAAGATTGTCATGCTATAAGGATTTTATTTCATGACAGTGATAGAAAAATAAATAGGTTTGGTACTTTTCCCTGTTTAAACTGTAAATTTTGTAAATATATACCTAGAACTGATGGATAGTGGCATTAAACAACAGGTAAAATGTATAAGCTCACAGAGTATGCTGACTGTAACAGTAAAGATCAGATTTACATAGCAAGATGTCAACTGTGTAAGGCTTTTTATGTAGGTAAAACCAACCATACTTTTAAGTAAAGTATTTGTGAATATAAAGCAGATATTAATAAAGGTAAAGTTAATAATGCTCTGGTCGTCTGTAAATGTGAATAGTATTAAGAATATAGTAAGAAGAATGGGTGGGTGTGTTTGGTATAATGATTAGTCTTCACATCATAGACACAAAGCATGGGGTTTGATTCTGACCTTGGATTAAAATGGCCCATCAAGGCAGTTAGTCTAGTTTTCTCCTATGTATCTATAAGTACATTGTACACAAAGGTGAAAAACATAATTTCTGTTTTCAAGTATTATTTCTGGTCAGATGTAATCAACATGGTAGGGCTGTGAAGAATTTTACAGAAAAAAATAGAGTTAAGCTGGATTTTAGAACTGGAAGCTAAAAAGCATCCTGGATTAAATGGGGTGGCCTTACTGAAACCAGTTTTGAAGAATAGAAGCTTGAAGCATTAATTCTATTTTATATTTACCTGTAAATATTTTATTTGAAGAGAGTAACTTCATTAATTGGATAATTGTTACTGTTATACAGAGTGATTTAATGAGAATAATGTTTTATTCTTTTTTTTAATTAAGTTAAATTTTGCTGATGCTGGTGTCTGAGGATTTGTTATAATCTACATGGTCATTTTATGTGAACTTCATTAGACTTCACTCTGCTGGCTTCTGTTTTGGATATTGATTCCCTAGGAATCATCAGTCAAGCTTAGTTTACTTGACAAGAGAATTTATCTCTGTGACTTCTTCCCAGTGGGCATGTCTGGTATACCTCCATAGGAGATGTGAAGATGTCATTCTTTGCAGGCACCTAAGTACCCCAGTTGAATCTGCTCAGCTCAGAGGATCACTAGATCTTCATTCTCTGACTAAATTCAAGTTTCACCATCACAGTCAGTTACAGCATCTGCTATATGACTTCTGCTGAATCCACCAACTTGTCAGCATTTTGATCCTCACTCACAAACAATCCCACATGATACACAGCTGCTCCTGTCTCCCTTGCAGAGTATAATCTGCCCTCATCTGCAAAAAAACCTTGGCAGTTGGGTCTAGTTAAACACAAACAACAGCTGATATGCTCACAGCTCATGTAATGTTTTTGAAATGGAATTTTGTTTTAATTATAAGCCCTGTGGTGCAGTGCATACAAGAAAAAGTTC